>NW_026652286.1:11804259-11834325 GCF_009828535.3 Hylobates moloch | reverse complement strand
GAAGCAATTGTGAATGGGAGTTTACTCATGATTTGGCTCTGTTTGTCTGTTACTGGTGTATAAGAATGCTTGTGATTTTTGTACATTGATTTTGTATCCTGAGACTTTGCTGAAGTTGCTTATCAGCTTAAGGAGATTTTGGGCTGAGACAATGGGGTTTTCTAGATATACAATCATGTCATCTGCAAACAGGGACAATTTGACTTCCTCTTTTCCTAATTGAATACCCTTTATTTCCTTCTCCTGCCTGATTGCCCTGGCCAGAACTTCCAACACTGTGATGAATAGGAGTGGTGAGAGAGGGCATCCCTGTCTTGTGCCAGTTTTCAAAGGGAATGCTTCCAGTTTCTGCCCATTCAGTGTGATATTGGCTGTGGGTTTGTCACAGATAGCTCTTATTATTTTGAGATACGTCCCATTAATACCTAATTTATTGAGAGTTTTTAGCATGAAGGTTGTTGAATTTTGTCAAAGGCCTTTTCCACATCTATTCAGATAATCATGTGGTTTTTGTCTTTGGTTCTGTTTATATGCTGGAGTACATTTATTGATTTGTGTATGTTGAACCAGCCTTGCATCCCAGGGATGAAGCCCACTTGATCATGGTGGATAAGCTTTTTGATGTGCTGCTGGATTCGGTTTGCCAGTATTTTATTGAGGATTTTTGCATCAATGTACATCAAGGATATTGGTCTAAAATTCTCTTTTTTGCTGGTGTCTCTGCCAGGCTTTGGTATCAGGATGATGTTGGCCTCGTAAAATGAGTTAGGGAGGATTCCCTCTTTTTCTGTTGATTGGAATAGTTTCAGAAGGAATGGTACCAGCTCCTCTTTGAACCTCTGGTAGAATTCAGCTGTGAATCCATCTGGTCCTGGACTTTTTTTGGTTGGTAAGCTATTGATTATTGCCTCAATTTCAGAGCCTGTTATTGGTCTATTCAGAGATTCAACTTCTTCCTGGTTTAGTCTTGGGAGGATGTATGTATCGAGGAATTTATCCATTTCTTCTAGATTTTCTCGTTTATTTGTGTAGAGGTGTTTGTAGTATTCTCTGATGGTAGTTTGTATTTCTGTGGGATCGGTGGTGATATCCCCTTTATCATTTTTTATTGCGTCTATTGGATTCTTCTCTCTTTTCTTCTTTATTAGTCTTGCTAGTGGTCTATCAATTTTGTTGATCGTTTCAAAAAACGAGCTCCTGGATTCATTAATTTTTTGAAGGGTTTTTTGTGTCTCTATTTCCTTCAGTTCTGCTCTAATCTTAGTTATTTCTTGCCTTCTGCTAGCTTTTGAATGTGTTTGCTCTTGCTTCTCTAGTTCTTTAATTGTGATGTTAGGGTGTCAATTTTAGATCTTTCCTGCTTTCTCTTATGGACATTTAGTGCTATAAATTTCCCTCTACACACTGCTTAGAATGTGTCCCAGAGATTCTGGTATGTTGTGTCTTTGTTCTCGTTGGTTTCAAAGAACATCTTTATTTCTGACTTCATTTCATTATTTACCCAGTAGTCATTGAGGAGCAGGTTGTTCAGTTTCCATGTAGTTGAGTGGTTTTGAGTGACTTTTGTAATCCTGAGTTCTAGTCTGATTGCACTGTGGTCTGAGAGACAGTTTGTTATAATTTCTGTTCTTTTACATTTGCTGAGGAGTGCTTTACTTCCAACTATGTGGTCAATTTTGGAGTAGGTGTGGTGTGGTGCTGAAAGAATGTATATTCTGTTGATTTGGGGTGGAGAGTTCTGTAGATGTCTATTAGGTCTGCTTGTTGCAGAGCTGAGTTCAATTCCTGGATATCCTTGTTAACTTTCTGTGTTGTTGATCTGTCTAATGTTGACAGTGGGGTGTTAAAGTCTCCCATTATTGTTGTATGGAAGTCTAAGTCTCCTTGTAGGTCACTAAGGATTTGCTTTATGAATCTGGGTGCTCCTGTATTGGGTGCATATATATTTAGGATAGTTACCTCTTCCTGTTGAATTGATCCCTTTGCCATTATGTAATGGCCTTCTTTGTCTCTTTTGATCTTTGTTGGTTTAAAGTCTGTTTTATCAGAGACTAGGATTGCAACCCCTGCCTTTTTTTGGTATCCATTTGTTTAGTAGATCTTCCTCCATCCCTTTATTTTGAGCCTATGTGTGTCTCTGCATGTGAGATGGGTTTCCTGAATGCAGTACACTGATGGGTCTTGACTCCTTATCCAGTTTGCCAGTCTGTGTCTTTTAATTGGAGCATTTAGCCCATTTACATTTAAGGTTAATATTGTTATGTGTGAATTTGATCCTGTCATTATGATGTTAGCTGGTTATTTTGCTCGTTAATTGATGCAGTTTCTTCCTAGCTTCAATGGTCTTTACAATTTGGCATGTTTTTGCAGTGGCTGGTACCGATTGTTCCTTTCCATGTTTAGTGCTTCTTTCAGGGGCTCTTTTAGGGCAGGCCTGGTGGTGACAAAATCTCTTGGCATTTCCTTGTCTGTAAAGGATTTTATTTCTCCTTCACTTGTGAAGCTTAGTTTGGCTGGATATGAAATTCTGGGTTGAACATTCTTTTCTTTAAGAATGTTGAATATTGGTCCCCACTCTCTTCTGGCTTGTAGAGTTTCTGCTGAGAGTTCACCTGTTAGTCTGATGGGCTTCCCTTTGTGGGTAACCCCACCTTTCTCTCTGGCTGCCCTTAACGTTTTTTCCTTCATTTCAACTTTGGTGAATCTGACAATTATGTGTCTTGGAGTTGCTGTTCTCGAGGAGTATCTTTGTGGCGTTCTCTGTATTTCCTGAATCTGAATGTTGGCCTGCCTTGCTAGATTGGGGAAGTTCTCCTGGATAATATCCTGCAGAGTGTTTTCCAACTTGGTTCCATTCTCCCCGTCACTTTCAGGTATACCAGTCAGACATAGATTTGGTCTTTTCACATGGTCCCATATTTCTTGGAGGCTTTGTTCGTTTCTTTTTATTCTTTTTTCTCTAAACTTCTCTTTTCGCTTCATTTCATTCATTTCGTCTTCCATATCTGATACCCTTTCTTCCAGTTGATTGCATCGGCTACTGAGGCTTCTGCATTTGTCACGTAGCTCTTGTGCCTTGGTTTTCAGGTCCATCAGGTCCTTTAACGACTTCTCTGCATTGGTTATTCTAGTTAGCCATTCGTCTAATTTTTTTTCAAAGCTTTAAACTTCTTTGCCATTGGTTCGAATTTCCTCCTGTAGCTCGGAGCAGTTTGATTGTCTGAAGCCTTCTTCTCTCAACTCGTCAAAGTCATTCTCTGTCCAGCTTTGTTCTGTTGCTGGTGAGGAGCTGCGTTCCTTTGGAGGAGGGGAGGCGCTCTGATTTTCAGAGTTTCCAGTTCTTCTGCTCTGTTTTTTTTCCCATCTTTGTGGTTTTATCTACCTTTGGTCTTTGATGATGGTGACATACAGATGGGTTTTTGGTGTGGATATCCTTTCTGTTTGTTAGTTTTCTTTCTAACAGACAGGACCCTCAGCTGTAGGTGTGTTGGGAGTTTGCCAGACGTCCACTCCAGACCCTGTTTGCCTGGGTATCAGCAGTGGTGGCTGCAGAACAGCGTATATTGTTGAACCGCTAATGCTGCTACCTGATCGTTCCTCTGGAAGTTTTGTCTCAGAGGAGTACCTGGCCGTGTGAGGTGTCAGTCCGCCCCTACTGGGGGGTGCCTCCCAGTAAGGCTACTCGGGGGTCAGGGATCCACTTGAGGAGGCAGTCTGCCCGTTCTCAGATCTCAAGCTGCATGCTGGGAGAACCACTACTCTCTTCAAAGCTGTCAGAGAGACATTTAAGTCTGCAGAGGTTACTGCTGTCTTTTTGTTTGTCTGTGCCCTGTCCCCAGAGGTGGAGCCTACAGAGGCAGGCAGGCCTCCTTGAGCTCTGATGGGCTCCACCCAGTTGGGGCTTCTGGGCTGCTTTGTTTACCTAATTAAACAACTAACTCGGCAATGGCAGATGCCCCTCCCCCAGCCTGGCTGCCGCCTTGCAATTTGATCTCGGACTGCTGTGCTAGCAATCAGCGTGACTCTGTGGGCATAGGACCCTCCGAGCCGGGTGCGGGGTATAATCTCCCGGTGTACCATTTTTTAAGTCCGTCGGAAAAGCACAGTATTAGGGTGGGAGTGACCCGATTTTCCAGGTGCCGTCTGTCACCCCTTTCTTTGACTAGGAAAGGGAATTCCCTGACCCCTTGCGCTTCCTGGGTGAGCCGATGCCTCACCCTGCTTCGGCTCGCAAACGGTGCGCTGAACCTACCGTCCTGCACCCACAGTCTGGCACTGTCCAGTGAGATGAACCCAGTACCTCAGTTGGAAATGCAGAAATCACCCGTCTTCTGCGTCGCTCACGCTGGGAGCTGTAGACTGGAGCTGTTCCTATTCTGCCATCTTGGCTCCCTGAGTGATTCTGTTTGTATTTGGTTTTTAAATGTCTCACCTAATTCCTGGCATGATCCTCACTTCACTAAATTTCTTTAGTCTTAAATGCAGAACCATTAATCCTATGGTTAAGAACAGGGGCTTTGGGCCCAGACAGTACTGAGTTCTCCCCTCAGCTTCCATTTATGGCTTGTGCAGTCCTGGGGCTTACCAAGCACCTGTTTTCTCATCTGTAAAATGGAGATAATAGCAGTGCCTATCCCAGAGGTGTGATATTTTGGGGGCGATATTTCAAACACCTAATAAGCGCTGTGTCCAGGCCCTAAGCCAGTTAGAAAGGAGTGGATTTAAACAATAGGTATTGTTTCCTGGGGCAGACAAGGTGAAGATCAGCTCTGTGAGTCTGACATGAGCTAATGTGAGGCTTGTAGCTGGTGCCTGGTGTGAGTTAAGCATTCAGTGAATGCTAGCTGACCCTATTCCCTCAAACACATGTATGCTGATGACATTTCCTGGCCAGTGCAATGCTGGGAGTTATTACTCCCCTGTTCCCAACACCTCCCTCCTCCACTTCCCCTTCCCACACCTGGTCTTTTCTTGCTGTTCGTTTGAGAGCCTGTGCCACGGAAACACCTTCATCTTCTAGGTCAATGTCTGCTTTTCACTGTCTGGTCTTGGACAGACATTCATGAGCTCACATGAAATTGCTTTTAGCTTAGAGCTCCAGGGAGCCAGCCAGATGCCCAAACTGGTGCAAAAGGGAAGGAAACAAACATTTGAGGGGCTGAAGTGAGCCAGGCTCTTGAGGTTGCAGGGAAGGAAGCTTGGAGGTACCTCCTCTGCATTCAGATGGGGACCTGTGTCTTAATGGACCTACAGTGGGCGCCCACCCCCAGAGTGGCTGCCGTCCGCTGTTCTCAGCTCTGCTGGAGCCCTGCACAATTAAACACCTAAGTGGATTTTAATGACGATATTTTGCTTCAGCGCTCAGGCTTCTCAGCTCCATGAGTATGTAGTCTTTTCCACCTTCACCACACTGGCCTGAAGTCAGCACCACTCCCTATGGCCTTCAGCATTGTAGGCCTAGAACTTGCAAAAATTACTGTCTTCCTGATCCCCTCTTGCCACTCCAGATGTGCTCTTTGTGCCTCGTGGCCTATGGTGAGGACAGACTTTCAGTTCAGATGTTGGAATCACAGCATGAAGTTTCAGGTGGGCATCTGATAGGCACCCACCTACATATGGACGTTTCCAGGTTGTCATGCTACACGTAACATGCATTTGAGTGTACTCAAACTTTTCTTAAAGATCCCTGGTAGATTTTTGAAGATGTTGGTAACTTTACACTAAGTGGAGAAGTACAAAGTGCTCCAAAGCTTTCTGGTTTTATTAGTTTCCTAGGGCTGCTGCAGCAAAATACCACAAACTGGGTGGCTTAGAACAACAGATATTTATTCTTTCACAGTTCTGGAGGCTAGATGTCTAAAGTAAGGTGTTGGCCTGGCCATGGTTTCTCTGAAGGTTCTAGGGGAGGATCCTTCCTTGCCTTGTCCTCACTTCTACTGATTTGCTGTCTGATATACTTTGGCCACTGATTTGCTGTCTGATATGGTTTGGCTCTGTGTCCCCACCCAAATCTCACCTTGAATTGTAATAACCCCCATGTGGTCACGGGTGGGACCTGGTGGGAGGTAATTGAATCATGGGGGTGGGTTTTTCCTGTGCTGTTCTCGTGATAGTGAATAAGTCTCACGAGATCTGATGTTTTGTTTGTTTTTTTTTCATTTAAAAACATTTATTTCAGTAGTTTTTGAGGAACAGGTGGTTTTTGGTCACATGGTAAGTTCTTTTTAAATTTTATTTTAAGTTCTGGGATCCATGTGCAGAAAGTGCAGGTGTGTTACATAGGTATGCATGTGCCATGGTGGTTTGTTGCACCCATCAACCTGTCGTCTAGATTTTAAGTCCCGCGTGCATTAGGTATTTGTCCTGATGCTCTCCCTCCCTTCGCCCCCCCACACCCAACAGGCCCCAGTGTGTGATGTTCCCCTCCCTGTGTCCATGCGTACCCGTTGTTCAACTCCCACTTATGAGTGAGAACATGCAGTGCTTGGTTTTCTGTTCCTGTGTTAGTTTGCTGAGAATGATGGCTTCCAGCTTCATCCATGTCCCTGCAAAGGAAATGAACTCATTCTTTTTTATGGCTGCATAGTATTCCATGGTGTATATGTGCCACATTTTCTTTATCCAGCCTGATCTGATGGTTTTATAAATGGGGGTTCCCCTGTACAAGCTCTGTTGTATGCCACCATGTAAGACGTGGCTTTGCCTCTCCTTTGCCTCCTGCCATGATTGTGAGGCCTCCCCAGCCATGTGGAACTGTGAGTCCAATAAACCTCTTTTTCTTTATAAATTACCCAGTCTCAGGTATGTCTTTATTAGCAGCATGAGAACAGACTAATGCACTGTCCATCCTTGTGTTCTTCAGCTTGTAGATGCATCACTCCATCTCTGCCTCCATCATCCCATGGTTTTCTCCCTGTGTGTCTTTGCTTCTTTGTCCAAATTTCTTTTTTAAGGACACTGATCATTGGATTAGGACCCACCCTAATCTAGTATGACTTTATCTGAACTACATTGTATCAGCAAACACCCAATTTCCAAATATAAGGTCACATTCACAGGTCCCAGGGCACTGTTCAACCTGCTACACTGGGTAAATATTGAGGAGGTAAAGCTCTCGCTGACCAGCAGCTACCACTGGAGGAGGCCTTTGCAATCTTAGCTGCCTGGTGGTCCGCATGCTGTGTGGATGCTCACTGCATTCACTTGGGGAATATCACTATTAATTGTTTTACCTCTGCCTTTGTAGCATGGTGGTTATGGAACAGAACCAAGTGTGTCAATAAAACAGGAAGGGTGATTCAAATGAGAAAAGAAATAAATATATATATTTTAAAAGTCAGCTGGATGTACTCCTTTTTTCTTCTATAATCTGATGTCTTCATTTGGCCACTTCCATAATGTGAGGATACTCTAAATGCTAGTTAGTGTGTATGGCAGTCTGTGAAAGTTCTGTGCTTTTAGTAGCCCTGGGGCTGAAGGGGGCTGCTGTGGACTAAGCGCAGTGTCACCAGCTGTCCACTCTCCAGCCTTGCTTGGGACCTGGGAGGGCTCCAGCTGGGGGTCTCAGCCAGTTTGGACTGCAGTCAGGTTTTCTTTGTCCTGCACAAGGACACTAAAAACAAGAATTAGTTGTCGGTGCTTATAAAGCAAGAGCTTGCACATAAAAATTAGATTATCAGGTTTTCTTGAGAAATCAGATATTAGGTTACTTTTTGCACTCACAGAGAGCCATGTCCATTCTGCGTCTTTCATGCATTTCACCATCTTGATCATTCTAGACACATCTTTTAAATTCCGAGACACACATTTTTTCCCCACATTTTTCAATGGGCTAAGAAAACACAGTGTCCTAATTTAATTGGCAGAGTTGTTTCTTTCTTAGTTGTACATAAAATAGTAGCATGCTTTGCACTCAGTGGCATCTTGGATTCAATGAAATGCACTAATTTTCTCTGATTGTTAGCATATGATGTTTCAGCCAATGGTGCTGAACATTTCCAAACAGATAAATGCACCATGTGTGTATGTTTTCCTTTGGGTGCTGTGCTTAGAAGATAGCAGACAGGGTGCAAAGTGAGAAGGACCTGGCTCTGCAGCCAACACTGCCAGTATTGAATACTGACTCCATCAGCTAGGAGCTGTGCAACCTAGGCAAGGTACTTGGCCTCAGTTTGCTCATAATTCCCATGGCATTTTTGTGAGGATTAAATGAGCTGAAACCTTGAAACCCCTTCAAACAGCAGCTGGCACAGAGGAAGCACACCATCAATGTCAGCTGTACTCTTCCTGGCAGTGTGGAAATCCCAGCTCTGCCCCTAGCTAGTCACTTCTCTTCTTGGAATCTCAGTTCCTTCATCTGGGAAATGGGAGCAGATGTGAAAAGGGGCAGGGTGAGAATACATATGAAAGTGCTGGCTCTTGGTGCATAGCAGGCACTTAATATGATACGCTTTTCCATCTTCTGCCTTCCCCAGGGATGCATTTTGCCCTGTAAGAGAGAGAGCCTCCAGGGTTGGCAGAGAGTTTTTGATCCAGGCTCCTTCAGGTGTCAAAGATGAGCTGGGTGATTCTCCATAGATTCTCCTTTCTAACAGGTGACAGTTCTGTTTCAGAAATACTGTGGATGTTCAGGTTTACAGCACATTAGTCAAAATTAGCATCTCCCCTTCCCTGAACCATTTTCAGGAGATGGAATCTGGGGAGATCATGATAGTCCGGTTCTGAGGAGTGGGCTGGGGACAGCCTCAGATGGGGAGCCCCACTCCAACTACAATGCTGTCGAGTTCCCACTGACACCCCCACCCCCTGCCCAGGAGGTGAGAAGAATCGGACTGTCTACCTGGGGTCCCAGTGCTCCCTCCCTTGAAGCTGGGACGGAAGACCCAAGACTCTGGTTGGGAAGAAGTTGAGTCAAATCTATTGAGATAAGGCTTCCTGGAGCCTAGAGAAAAACTGAGAAGAACTTATCCAATTAAGTATCTCCCAGAAGAAGAGTGACTGTTTCATTTTCTGAAGTGACTAAATCCCCCAGTTCTTAGAAAGTGTTTCATTATTTAGTTAAGTCTCCTATCACATATTCCTGCTGGTGCCATTCTAATCCTATTCTGGTGGTGATAGGAGGACTTGGATGGCATCTGCAAGAATCCCACCAGGCCTCTTCCAGCTTACTTGGTCTCTCCTAGGTGATAGCAGCTGTTGTTTGGGACCTGCCACTGCTTTCTTGGAAACTACCAATTTAAATGCCAATATTGACACCAGCTGACAAGTGAGTGGTATGGAGTCGTCTTAAAGTTGTCTTTTAAACCAATTCTTTTGCACAAATATCAGCTTCATTCCATCTCGCCAGTCTTCTTCCCCACTTCCAGAGAGCTTCATTATCATCAGCACTGTGTGCTGCCTTTTGTCTGCCTGCAAGGGGAGAATCTTAATGAAATAACTCTGAGCTGGGGGTCAGGGGTCATGTTTCTGTGTTTCTGGAATGAGTGTGGTCAGGTTGCCTGGGCCCCTGTCATTCTGGCATGCTCTCATTGCCAGGACTTGGCTGTAACTGCAAAATATAGTCAGTGGCAACACGCTTGGTAATTGCTAACAAAATTTAAATGGCTGCAAAATCACAGAACATCAAAAAAAAATTTTCTCCTGGCACATCCAGACAAATCTTGCTGATCCAAGTTAGGGTGTGCAGTCTTTATTTTTATTTTTTAATGCAGTCTTGCACTTTTATCTGCAACATAGCTAGTGTGCAGTTGCCAGATCGCTTTTTAAAAACATCTTGAGACAGATGAGAAAATAATGATTAAAAAAAGAGAATGTGGTGCATTCATGTAATGCAGACACATGACCAGAGAGACTCTCTCGCTAGTAACACTCGAATATTCGTTTTCTAAAGGTTTGGAGTGGGAGGAGATGGGGGTAGAGAATCTTTGAAGTCAAAAGGTAACTGCATACCCCTCTTTAGAAAGCATTTCAGAAACTTGTAGCTTTTGACATGGTTAATGTCATGTCTTTTTCTCAGATCACTACAAGAGGAGTCACATAAAATGTAGGGAATGTCTTAGGGCTGAAAGGCTGTTGGGTGTTCTAGAATCAGTGATTGGAAGGCAAAGGACTCAGGTAGGTTACATTGCAAGTATTCCATGTTCTATAGCACTGCAGAGCTTCAGGTTAATTTCAAATTAAAATACAGTCTCTTACTCCCGTAGAAAGGCATCATTTGCATGTACCTGAGTTACTTATTTCTATTATCCATGCCCTTCATTTTGGTGGGATAAGGGTGAAGAGGCAAAAAATCAGTGTCTTAGATTCTCCATGAGATTTAAATATGCAGGGTCTGAAGACCATCTTGGTTCCTGCTGTCTCTTGTCAAGTGAAGCGTTGTTTGCCTCTCCTGCTCTTTCGGGATCTAGCAATAAAGCCTGTGATGTTTACTGACCTCTGAGAGGGAGGTGAGGAGAATAGACCCGAGAATTTTGTTTATTTGGAGAGAGGAGGGAGAGAGGCCATCCTGTTGCCTTCTCGAATCACATAGAGAGCTAAGAGAGAATGCTTCAAAGATGGATTGGACACTGTTGGAGGAGTAAGTGATTGTGGTAAGGAGGTTTCCATGATCTATGTTTTCCCTTGGCTGTTTTGAACATTTTAGCCAATGACAAGTGAACTGTAGCAGGATCCTGCCGGTAGCTGTACATTTGTTCCTGAGTCTGTGCAAGCCCATCACCATCACTCTGCTGCATGTCTGTAGACCTTGTCCTGTTGAGGCCTGGGCAGTGCCTGCTTTTTGATGCTCAAACCACATATCCAGATTGTTGTTGGTCCCCAGGCAGCAGGGCAGGCAGTCTGGTGGGCCACTGAGTGAAGCTGTTGGATGACAGGGAGCAGATGGCCCTGATGCAGAACGTGGTGGGTCTCTGCCACTTGTCTGACATTAAAATCCAAACTGGGGCTGTTCCCGGTTCCCTGGAATGGAGGCCACTGGCCAGTCTGATGCTGTTAAGGGAAAGTTGAGTGTAGTTCAGTGATGACAGTGCTGGCTGCCTTGATTCAAGACCTGGCTGCTGCATCCTCTCCATTTCTCATCACTACTGGCACTCAGAGCCTATACTGAGTGTCCCTTTAGAAGGATGTAGAGTTGAAGACCCTCTGCTTTATTTTTCCATTTAATCTTCTCAGAGTGACAGTATCTTAATCCATTCAAATACCACTAACTGGGTGGCTTATAAACTTATAAACAGCAACACTTATTTCTCTCAGTTCTGGAGTGGGAAAGTCCAAGACCAAGGCACTGACAGATTTGGTGTCTGGTGAGGACTCACGTCCTGGTTTGTGGACAGCCGTCTTCTCACTATGTCCTCATATGGTGTAAAGGATGCCTGAGCTCCCTTGGGACTTTTTCATAATGGCACTAATCTCATTAATGAGGGCTCCACCCTCATGATCTAACCAGCTCCCAAGAGCCCTGCCTCCTATTACCATCACATTGGAGACTAGGGACTCAACAGAAGAATTTCAGGAGGACAAAAACATCCAATCCATTGCAGGGTGGAAGAACTTTCATGGAAAAAGAAAGCCTAAGTATAGCCCTGAGGGTAAAGAAAGAAGAGGATGCTGCATATTTAGGCCTGCTCATGGTGATTCCTATGGCTGGTGGGAAGGAAGAGGAGAGATTTCAGGGGCACCTAGAGAAGTATGTGGTGGGTCAGGCAGGCAGGGCCGCATAAGCCAAGGGAAGGAAGTAGCCATGTGCTCAGTCGTCAACATGGTTGAGAGCGTTGGCTCCAAAGTCGGATGAGTGAGTCAAATCGTGCTCTACCTCTACCTAGCTGTGTGATCCTGGGCAAGTTACTTAACCTCTGTGTACCTCAGTTGCCACATCTGTAAAATGAGATAGGAATAGTTCCTGTGTCACGGGCTGGTGAAGATTAAATGACTCTCTGTAAAGCTCTTAGAACAATACCTGCTCCACAGTAAGCATTCAATAAATGTTTGTTGCAGTTCTTGACATTACTTCATGCTTTAAATTCTCCTGTATAAAAGTTATGGTAAAAAAAGTTGTAAATGCTTGCCTGCCATCATCTGTCAGTCACCAGACTAACCATAACGACATGACTCATAAATTTTCTGAATGAATAAAGGAGTACTGGAGTGTTATCTTGGTGGCTCAGCATGGTGCTGCCAAACAAAAAGAAAGAAAAGAAAAAGAAAAATGAAACAAACTAAGTTTTCAGTTGTCTCTCGAATAACCACAAAATAAAGGGCTAAGCTCTTTGCCACCTTGGGCTCCTGGGCTCTTAGGGACAGTGCCCAACCAGTACTTTCCAAAGTGTGCTTGATGGGTCACCTTACTCATTTGTTAATGCAAATTTGGGATGACTCAAAAGCTGCTGGAATAGAATTCTTAGAAACAGGGTGGAGCCCAGGAGTCTGCATCTAAACAAGCAGCCCAGGGGAGTCTGGTGCTCGCTGCATTTTGAAACTCCTCTGTCATAGGACTAGACTGAGTCTCACTGAGTGAGGAAGTTGGTTGGACAAATCTTACATTGCCAGCCTCTTTCGATGTCTGGGTAGGGGGAATGTCCAGCAGAGCATTCCTTCTGCTAAGTCCAGGCAGATGCATTGCAGTTAGAATGGTGGCCTCAAAAGCAAACTGTTTTTAACAGGGAGTGCTAAGTAATGGGATGGCGACATGATATGGGTTATTGCCTTGTTTTGCTTTTAAAGTTCTTTCATGCGTATTGTCTCCTAAAGAAATCAAATAGATCACAAATGCTCTTATTGCAATGCCCATGAGAGGAAATGACTTTATCTGAGCCAGAGATGAAATTCTCAGCAAGAGACGCCTGTCTGTTGGAAATTTCAACAAATATTGCCAATAAGATTATATCCCTGTTAACAGTGGGTATCTCTGGAAGGTGGGATAATGATAATTGTTCTTTTTCTAACATCATCTTATTTTTGCACGGGAGGCGGTGTGTGGAGTGCTTGAAAATACACAGGCTTGACACAGGCCAACCTGGGTTTGTCCCAGTTCCTTTGCATACTGGACACATTATTTAATCTCTCTGTACCTCAGTTTCCTCATCTGTGAAATAGGGAAATAATAAAATAGTATCTGCCTCCTAGAGTTTAAATACATTTATACCTGTTAAGTATTTAACAGGTATTAACAATACTTGACCCTTCTTAGTTGTTGAAAAGAATTAGCTATAGTTATTAACAATGTCATCTTTAAGTACATGCAACTGGTAGTCTTTGGACCATAAAGAAAAATTAAAGCATAAAGAGAAATGCTGCCCAGGTCCTAGAAGCTGATGTGTGAAGGGTCTAGCATATCTGTCATAAGGACCAACTGGGATTTGCTAGGACCCAGCTCTCTGATTTGGGGTCTGATTTTTTTTTTTTTTTTTAATCTCTGCAGTGAGGAGTAGGACTCCTTTCAGTGTTTTTCTAACTATACTTCTTGGAGTGCCAAAGGGAGAAAGAGCACCTGAGCCATGGGGGCTTGGAGCATGGACTCTTGTCCTTGCTGAAGGCAAAGAAGCTACAAGTCTATTTTGTAAAAAATATCTATGGGGCTTGAGATTTCATTTTCACAGAGGCTTCTATGGTAAACAGACAAAAGAGTTGATTCCTACTGGACTTGCTCTCTAAGCAGCCTTTTTTTCTTTCTTTTTTTAAATCTCATTTTGACATCTGTGATTCCAAAGACAGCACCATAATTGTCTTTTTTCAGAACAGAGCTCACTTCCAGCTATCATAGCATGAGAGTACTCAGAAATTTATTTCTCATAATGAGCCAAAATCTCTCTGCAACTCTTTAAAGGTAGCTGTGGAGCGCCTTAGGTGCTAATGAGCTCCCTGTTAATAGAAATGCTCAGGCTTTTGATGGTTTCAGGTCCCAGCTTCACTCGTGACTGGCTGTGTTGTGTGGCTGGGTAAGTCTCACCACCTGTCCAAGAAATAAATATGAGGATGTATGCAAAGTGCTTGGTACAGTGCCCGGTGGGCATCAGCCTTGGCTGCCACTAGCAGCAGCAACACTAGTGTTCTAATAATCAGAAGTGACTGGTGCACATCTGCTTGGAATCCTCTTCCCGTGACCCCAGAAGAGAGTCTTATGTTCATGGTTAAGGATAATTTTTAGATGATGCCATTAAGATCTCTCTTCAGTGCCCTTGACACTGCGAATGGGCCATGCACCATTAGGAGATGGGACCTTTCACAGTTACTACAGGGGCTACCTGGAAACATTGTATGAGCACCTCCAAGAAGTTGTGGACATGTGACTCTTATAAGGAGTCACTCTAATGCTAGCAGTTAGCTATGCCCACAGACAAGGTGGTGGATGGGGTTCCCTAGAGTCCGTCAATCCTGCACGCTTCCCTTTTCCCTGTAGGGTGTATTTCAGAAGAAAACAAACTGTGGATTGTATAATCGTCCTCTGATGCAAACCAAACTTTGGCAAGTGTGAACGATTGTGAAAACAATGCATATATGAAACACACTTTCCCTGCGCTCTCTGTTTAACATCCTAGGTTGTGTGCCAGGTTTCCCTCCCATTTTCTGCATTTCAGAAATATTTTGTTTTTCATTCCAGACAGTGGGAGTACAAAGGCAGATTTGTGTCATCACTTAATTTGTTAATTCTGCCAGGATTTTTCTCCCACCAACCGGCAATCCTTTTTGAAGTCTTATATATAATGCTGGCCTTGAGGAAAATTACATAGGAGCAGCATTGTATTTACCTTTTGTATGACTGCAGGGGATGTGAGTAGAATCAAAACAAAACAAGCAATTTAAAAAACAAAACAGTGCCTCTGTGAGTGAATTCCAGAGTAGACTGGTATGCCATGGCTGAGCAAGGTAGAAGAGCATCTCTTCTTGACCCTGCATGGAACCTAGAGCATGGGGTTTTACTTTACTGAGCCTTCTTTTCCTTCTAAATAGAAACATACCCTCTGGCATCTTCCCAGAGATGCTGGTTATTTACAGGATCGACATCACCCAGTTCTTTGATTTCTCTGCTGATGGAAGAACAGAACTGTAAAACATCAACAGAAGCTGCTGCTTAAAAAGAATGAAGATGGATGGATGCATGGATGGATGCGTAGATGGATGGGTGGATGGGTGGGTGGGTGGATGGATGGATGGATGGATGGAAATATGCATGGATGCTTCGATGGATGGATGGATGGATAGATAGAAGTATGCATGGATGCTTGGGTGGATGGATGGATGGATAGATCGATGGATGGATGATGGATGGATGCGTGGATGGATGGATGAATGGATGGATGGATGGATAGATGGATGGATGCCTGGATGGATGGATGGATGGACGGATGGATGGATGAATGGATGCATGGATGGATGGATGGTTGGATGAATGGATGGATGGATGCATGGATGGGTAGATGGATGGATGGATGGATGTGTGGATGGATGGATGGATGGATGCATAGATGGATAGCTGGATGGATGGATGGATGGATGGATGGATGGATGAATGGATGGATGAATGGATGGATGATGGATCCATGGATGCATGGATGGATGCATGGATGGGTACATGGATGGATGGATGGATGGATGGATGCATAGATGGATGGATGGGTGCATGGATGCATGGATGGGTGCATGGATGGATGCATGGATGGATGGATGCATGGATGGATGGTTGAATGGATGGATGGATGGATGGATGGATGGATGGATAGATGGATGAATGGATGGATGAGTAGGTGGAAGGGTAGATAGATAGATGGGTGGGTCAATGGATGGATGGATAGTTGGGTGGTTTAGTAGGTGGATGGATGAATGGGTAGATTTATGGGCCAATGTGTAAAGACAGAGGGCTCTCATTCCACAACCACACATCCTACTAGAAGCCTTCTCTCCCTTCCTACCCAGGCTAGGTAGATACCCCTTGTCCCAGCTCCCATAGCATTGCCTCTCTCTACATTTGACATGTAAACAAGAAGATACAGTAAACTGATACAGTTTTCATTTTCCAAGGAATCAGATGCTTCAGTACAGCCAGGAAAAAGCCTGATATACCTTGTTCACTGTTATCCCCATACCAAACAACATTAGCTCCTGCTACATAGGAGATGCTTAGTACACATTTGTTGAATGAGTCAATGAAAGAACAGTGACTGTTTGCTAGTACTTGTGGGGGCAAATCATTGCTTGCATTCTTTTACATCTCTCTCACTACTGCTGTCTCAGAGCTAGTTTTCTCTTACCAGGAGGCCAGATGGGATTGCTGAGCAAGAATAAGATTCCTTCCATCTGTAACACACACACACACACACACACACACACACACACACACACACACACACACACACACACACTTGCTCTCAGCACTTTTAAAGGATCACTTGATTGATTCACTTTAACAGCCTCATATCCTCTCTTTCCACCTGCCCTGACCCCAATTCCTGCTTGTAATTAATTTTTCTTCTGAAGGTAAATATTCTCTCAACTTTTCTCCTTTTTGATTTGGGTCCCAAGGGGTATGAACTCTTGGAGAGCGTTATCCCTCCCTCTCTTTCTCTCTCTCTCAGCCCTTGCATAGATGCCTATTATCATCAGCTCAAGCCATGGTATCCAGATATTTTGCTTGGATTTAAAGACCAGAGGCAGAAGCTAATGAAGGGCTTTCATGTTCAGAAACAGAGTGGTTCCTGGCAGTTCACTGGCTTCTCCATTTAATTCCAGGGTGCTAGGGGCACTCCCACTGCTTAGCACAGCCTGGGGGACTGGCAGATGGCACAATCGGCCCAGAAGGGCCAGTCTTCCCTGGTTCAGCCATTGCCTGTGCAGCCACAGTGCCCGTGTGCAGGGTAGAAACCACAGCGCTAAAAGACACTTGCCTGTGGTCTTCCTAGTTAGTATACTTTAGTGCAAAGAATGAACTCTTGCTGTGGGTGAGCACTCTGGCTTTTCTCAGCCGTAGTTTTCTCATCTATAAAGTGGTTTGGTTACCTCCAAGCACCCTTACAACTACAGACCTCTGTAATTTTCAACGGAATGTTCTCTTCCTTATGAAAATACAGAATGATTTTCTTGCAGGTGGACCTACACATGTAGGAATGAGTTTGGGTAGCTTTAGGGTTATGCAAAATGGTGGAGACCCTAAGTGAGCATGTAGTATAGGGGTTCTGGGGTCAGACAGCTTGCCTTTTTTTTTTTTTTTTTGAGACAGAGTCTTGCTCTGTCACCCAGGCTGGAGTGCAGTGGTGTGATCTTGGCTCACTGCAGCCTCTGCCTCCCAGGTTCAAGCAATTCTCCTGCCTCAGCCTCCTGAGTAGCTGAGATTACAGGCATGCGCCACCATGCCCAGCTAATTTTGTATTTTTAGTGGAGACGGTTTCACCACGTTGGTCAGGCTGGTCTCGAACTCCTGACTTTGTGATCCGCGCGCCGTGGCCTCCCAAAGTGCTGGGATTACAGGTGTGAGCCACCGCGCCTGGCTGACAGCCTGCCTTTAAACAGCAACTGAATTTTATATAATAGGCACTGTGCCCAATGCTCTGCATGGATGTTCTCATTCAGTCCTCACATCACCTAAGTCCTGCTAGTATCCCCATTATACAGTTGGAGAGTTGAGGCTTAGAGAAGTTAAGTAACTGGCTGAGGCACTTGGGTGGCCTAGCCAAGTTTTAAAAGCAGACATTCTGGCTTGAGTTGAGCCGCTGAACCACTCTGCTGTGCTGCCCCCTGTGGGTAAGTGCACACCACGGCAGGTCTGTATGGAGGAGGTTTTCAGGATTCACTTGGAGCTCTGGGAATGCATAAAGTGCAATACTTTCCCATCGCTGCAAAAAGATATTGCATTTTAAATGTCTGAAATCATGATTGACTTAGCTCCTCAGCCCTGGAGGGTGCAGCGGTGGCGTGAAGCATCAGAACCTTGAAGGAGGTTTCTTTGAGGAACACTTTGCTATCTCCTGTAAAAATTAGCAGCAAGCATTCTCAGGACACTCTCCACTAAGTATGTCTGGCAGGAGGGTACACGATACCTCTCCCCTCACCCCGCAAATCCTCCCTATATTGCAGTCCAGAGCTTTTCAAACTTTATATGCATTCAAAAGGCATGGAGGTCTTGGTAAAATGCAGAGTCTGGCTCAGTAGGGTGGGGTAAGGCTGATTGAATTTCAAACAGCCCCCCAGGTGATTGTTGATGCACTGCTCTGAGGTCTACACTTTGAGCCACAAGGGTCTAGAGTTTATGATTTTCAGGGAGCTAACTGGCTGTATCAGAATGACCTAGAGTCTTCAGTAAGCAGCTTCCCAGGACCTTTCTGGGATATTCTCAATCAGGAGGCCTACGATAGACTCAGGAAGCTGCCAGTGTCCCAGGAACCACACTATGAGAAACGCTGCCTCACTCAGTGGTTCCTGTGATCGTCAGCATCCCTGGTGGATTGAGGCCAACTTGGGAAACATTGGTTGTTGGGTTTGGGATGGGGCCAGAAGCCCACTTGTATCCTGTTTCGCCAGGGGAGCCTAATCTACACTCAGGTTTGTGAATTCCTTGCAGTAATTACTTCTTTACCTCCTCATCTTTAGTCTCTCCCTTGGCCCCAAACTCTTCCTCAAGCTAGTGTCCCACTGGCTCTTGTTCTTTCTCCTTTGTTGTAGCCAGTGTGTGACTCCTTGGCCCTCTGCACCTGGCTTTTGCATTCTCCACGGTAATGTTTTGCTCCAAGAATCTCTTAGTTGTCAGATCCAGCAAATGTTGAAATATGTTCTTACTTGGCCTTGAAGCAGTACTGGACACTGTGAACTGCCTCTTTGTCTTCTCTCCTTTGTTTGCTGAGATTCTCCCCACTATCTCTTGGCTGCCCTTCTACCTTCTTGGTCTTCCTCCCTGGATCATCAATTGCCTGGAAATGAATTCTGACCTTTCCATCTAATACATTTTCCCTTGCTCATTTATTTCCATAAACTAGTGATCCTCAGATATTTTTATTTCCTGAATGATCTTCCTAAACCACACATTTGCGTCACCATTTCCGTGCTTAACATGGACTCTGGAGCCAGCTGGTCTGGGTTCACATCCTGGCTCTGCCACTTGTCAGCCAAGAAATCTTGTGCAAGTCACTGAGTTCTTTAGGTTGCAGTTTTCTCATCTGGAGGAGGGATGAAGTACGTCATCTCAGTAGAGAGTCCAGCACTAGGGTTGATGCCCTCCGAGCACTCAGGAGATGTCTCTTTGATTTTCCTTTAATCATTAGCAATAAGGAGTAGGAATAATAACAACCACCCTCCAGTGGCTCCCAGATTGCACATGGAATCAAGTGTGTCTTACAGAGCCCTCCTGGCTGGTCCCTCCTGTCTCTTCAGCAGCATTTCCTTCCCTCCTGCTCTCCGCCTGCCAGCCCTGTCTCACACCCTGGTGCTGTGGCACATGCCATTTCCCTCTGTGCCTCTGTCTTCCAGGCACAACACTGGAATCTCACTGGAGCACTCACACCACTTCCCCCAGAAGCAAAGAGCCACGTCTTCCTTCACGCTTCTGGTCAGTCTTGGGGGTTTTTCTGAAGCATATGACCTACTTTATCAACTCCATCTGCTTATAGGTCTGTGTCTCTGTCAGATTGTGAGCTCTTTAAGTTATGCTTGCATCCCTGGCATCGGGTTTGGCTGACACTCATTGTGGACTGTTTGAATGAATGAATGATTGAGTGGCACTGAAAATCAAAACCCAGCCCACTGGTATAGAGGGACAGCCCTCTGAATGTCTGAGATGATCTTACCTTGTTACATACAAAAACTTAGAAATCCTTCTTGAGTCCTCTCTTTTAGTAATTGCCCACTCTCTCTATTCTAATCCATTAGCAAGCCCAGTCAACTCTACTTCTAAAGCAGTGAGTCTCAGTCAGAGGTGATTTTATTGTCGTTTGGCAATGTATAGAGACATTTTTGATGGTCACAACTGGGGTTGCAGCTGGTGTATATGGATAGAGGCCAGGAAAGATGTGAAACACCTTACAATGTATAGGACAGTCACCTCAACAAAGAACTATCCAGCTTTAGTGTGAAGAGTGCTGAGGTTGAGGAACCCTGGTTTAGAGGATACTGAGTTCATTCACAGCTCTCTATCTTCCCCACTCCTGTGCTAGTGTAAGGCGCTGTTGTCACTCCCTGGGCTGGTCTTCCTGCTTCCTTTGCCTCCCTCTGTGCCTCCCTCTGTGCTCTCAGAGCATTTCTCACAAGGCAGCTGAGTGGTCTCTTATAAAGGATAAATCAGGCCAGGTAGAGTGGCTCACACTTGTAATCCCAGCACTTTGGGAGGCTAAGGTAAGAGCCAAGGAATTCAAGACCAGCCTGGGAAACATAGTGAGACACTGTCTACAGAAAATGAGAAAATTAGCTGGTCAGTAATTCATGCCTGTAGTTCTAGCTACTCAGGAGGCCGAGGCACACTTGAGCACGAGAGGCTGAGGCAGCAGTGAGCTATGATTGTACCACTGCACGCTAACTTGAGCAACAGAGTGAAACCCTGTCTCAAAAAAAAAAAAAAAAAAAAGAAAAAAGATAAATAAGGTCACTCCCCTGTAATGACTTCTCATCACAGCTAGAATTCTGAACTCAAACTCCTTAGCCAGGCTGAAGAAGCCCTACCTGACCTGGTTCCTGCTGACCTCTCTGATTCATTGTACCCTCCCCTGCCGTCCCTGGGCACTCTGCTTCAGCCCCACTCCACAACCCTTCTTTCTGTTTCAGGTTCTTTCCAGGCTTTAGGTATGTTCTTGAGATGTTGCCTCTGCCTGGGCTGCTGTCCCCTCTTATCCTTGGTTGGCTGACTTCTCGTCTCCTAAACCTCTCTGGAACTGCTTCTGCCTTAGATATTCCTTTCCTCAACACCCAAACTACTTGTACAGTTGCCGACTATCACATCTCCGTACATCACCACCTAGCACTTAGCACTGCCTGATTTGTTATTTGTTTTTTCTTTTTCATCCTCCCCTGACTAGCGCACCATTGAGAGTGAGACCTCCCCTGCCTTGTGAAAGGCTGTATCCACCCATGCTTAGCACAATGCGTAGCACATAGCCAATTATCAATAGACAGTGATGGGAATAAGAGGGATAGTAATAGTTTACACTTGTAATGGAGTCTAAAAAGTCTAAGTGCTTTACATTTAATCTCCAAAGTAGTTTTGCAAGATGGGTAACATGATTGGCATCTTCATTTTACAGGTAAGGAAACTGAGGCATCAGAAGTTACATAACTCAGCCAGGTGCGGTGGCTCATACCTGTAATCCCAGCACTTTGGGAGGCCAAGGCAGGTAGATCACGAGGTCAGGAGATTGAGATCATCCTGGCTAACACTGTGAAACCCCATCTCTACTAAAAATACAAAAAACTAGCTGGGCGTGGTGGCGGGCACCTGTAATCCCAGCTACTCGGGAGGCTGAGACAGGAGAATGGTGTGAACCTGGGAGGCGGAGCTTACAGTGAGCTGAGATCGCGCCATTGCACTCCAGCCTGGGTGACAGAGTGAGACTCTGTCTCAAAAAAAAAAAAAAAAAAGTTATAGAACTCATCAAAGATCATGTAGCTGGCAAGTTGCAGAGCTAGGATTTAACTTAAGTGGTCCAACTCCAGAGTTGTTGCTCTTAATCACCCCACCACACTGCTTATTGAGGAAATGAATGTGGAATTTGAATGATGAATTCACACTCATCCCTCCTTAGGGTAGCCTTTGTAGGATTGGGATTCAGTCTGATCTGGGTTCAAATTTTGTAACTGACTCACATTTTATGATTTACTTGCTTGTGTGATGGGGTCATGGTGTGGGGGCACCAAAAATCTCTTGTCTTATAAAGAGTTCACTTCTAATGTTCTGGATACTTCTCTCCATCCTCACTATTGATTATACTTCCTTTGTTGTTTTGGCCACAAGGAAACTCAACTAAAATTTGAGGCCTGATACTAGTAATCATATAATAGTTTGTGGAATGCATTTTGTCTATTACCTTTCTTTTCTGCTTTTCCTTATAACATCCCATTTTCCGCATTTTAAACTATTTATTTATCTCAGCCAACTCAATTTATGAAAATAAATTATGAACTTATAACAAATAAATATATGTATAAAAGTGTGTCCCTGGACAGGTTACTTAACCACTGTGATGCTTCCTGTCTTCTGTGCAGTGTTGGTAATCATTCCTGCCTCACAGTTTTTTGGTGGAGCCTAAGTGGGGTAAAGTCCATGAAAGCCCAGAACACACAATAAACATTTAGTAAGAGTGTCTTCTTCCTCTTCCTCATTTACGGTAAAGTTGAGGAAATCGTTTTTTTTTTTTTTTCCCCTGAGACACAGACTCGCTCTGTTGCCCAGGCTGTGGTGCAGGGGTGCAATCTCGGCTCACTGCAACCTCCGCCTGCTGGGTTCCAGTGATTCTTCTGCCTCAGCCTCCCAAGTAGCTGGGACTACAGGCATGTGGCACCACATGTGGCTAATTTTTGTATTTTTTTAGTAGAGACGGGGTTTCACCATGTTGGTCAGGCTGGTCTCGAACTCCTGACCTCAAGTGATCTGCCTGCCTTGGCCTCCCAAAGTGCTGGGATTACAGGTGTGAGCCACTCACTGCCCCTGGCCAAGGATGAAGGAATCTTGTGCTGGTACCTGGCATAGTGGAGGTGATGGAAGGTGGTTTAATATGTCTTACTGAGCTGCTAAGAAGCAGCTGCATGTCTTATTGAGCTGCTAATTGATACTACTAACTGGGGAGCTCCATTACAAAAACCCACAATAAATGACAGGCTGTCATCATGCCCTGTTTTGGGTGGCTCTTTTCACTATAATAAATTGGTTTTTGAGCAGCAGAAAGATAATAGGTTTAGTAAGTAGAAAAGACTCGACCACAGGGGGCTTGTGCATAAAGCCCAGCCTGGAAAATGGAAAGCATTTATCAGTAAGACCCACAGAAACTTTTTATTACTATGGCAACTGGGTCTTTGGTAAGTCTCTCTTTAGCTAGATTATAATGTAGTAGTGAGGAATATCAGCTGTATGTTTCAATTGCTTATTAGCTCATAGAATTTGCCAGTTTGCATATTAATTGTTACTGGATAAAATAGCCCTATTTTTAGGTGACCCAGTCACCCATTTTCTGATACCAAGCCACTTTGAGAACTTAAAAAAAAACAAAACAGTAGTTATAGTAATAAAAACTCTTAGGCTTAGACAGGCATCTTCTCATTTAATCCTCCCAACTACTCTGTAAGGTCCGTTTCATCTCCCATTTTACAGATGAGAGAGGAAAAGTCCAGAGCAGTTAGGTAACTTGTCCAAGGTCACAGTTCTGGTAAGGTGTAGATCCAAGATTTGAATCCATGTCTGTTTGATTTCTATGATAAAAATAACTTTATAGTCTTAACCATTAATATGGGCTATAGCCCATATGATATAGAATATAAAGTTTCTGTAAATCTGAAAAGGCAAAAAATCCAAGAGTATTGACCTTTCCCTAGTACACGGTTGGTTCTTCAACCTCAAAAGTATTGACATTTTGGGGCCAGGTAAGTCTTTCTTTTTGTTACTGAAACACCAGGGGTTCGGTCTAGGTCCTGCTACTCGACATACAGAAAGCCAATCACTGACATGACGATTATTGCCAAGGAAGAAGCCTTTAATCAGGTGCTGCAGCTTAGGAGATGGGAGCTCAGTCAGTCTCAAATCCATCTCCCTGACTGATATGGTTTGGCTGTGTCCCCACCCAAATCTCATCTTGAATTGTAGTTCCCATAATCCCCACGTGTCATGGGAGGGACCTGGTGGGAGGTAATTTAATCATGGGGGTGGTTATACCTTCATGCTGTTCTCATGACAGTGAGTGAGTTCTCATGAAATCTGATGGTTTTTATAAGGGGCTTTTCCCCCATTTGCTCGGCACTTCTCGCTGCCGCCATATGAAGAAGCACCTGTCTGCTTACCCTTCCACCATGATTGTAAGTTTCCTGAGGCCTCCCCAGCCATGCTGAACTGTGAGTCAATTAAGCCTCTTTCCTTTATAAATTACCCAGTCTTGGGTATGTCTTTGGGTGTATCTTTATTAGAAGGGACTAATATGTTGACCCAATAAAACTAGCTTCGTGTAGCAGGGAAGAAATGTAACAATGTGTAAGAAAACAGGAACTGGGAAAGGGCAAGGAAACGATTATGATGAATAGAGGGTCTCTGCATTTCATTGTCTGGATGTGGTGATCTGGTGAGGTTCAGCTCTTTGATACTTTTTTGAGAGGCCTGAAAGTCCTTCCCTGAGGAAGGAACTGAAATAAAACAAATGTAAACTTCAAACTTTAAGACCAGAAGGGTCATCCACACCCACTCCACTACATCCCCCAGTATTGCCTAACTTTGCCTGGGGAGGAATTTGGCTAATTAGGACTTTCCTGGAAAAAAGCAACTCTTTCATTTCTGATGTCACCAGTCTTCTTAGATCTTAGAATTTACCAGAAAGTTTTGTTCTTTATTTGGTTATGTTCAGAGAACTGTGCAATTTATTGCTGCTATCTAATTTTAGAACATTTTAATCACCCGAAGAAGAAACCATGTACCCATTAGCAGTCATTCCCCATTCTTCCCTCTCTTAGTCCCTGGGAACCACTAATCCACTTTTTGTCTCTATAGATTTGCCTATTCTGGACATTTCATATATTGGAATCATACAATATGTGGCCTTTTGTGTCTAGCTTCTTTGACTTAGAATAATGTTTTTAAGGTTCATCTGTGTTGTATCATGTATCAGTACTTCATTCCATTATATGGAATATAGGAGTCCAGTTTCGTTCTTTTATATGTGAATTTCCAGTTGTTTCAGCCATTTGTTGAAAAGGCTATCCAGTGAATTTTCTTGGCACTCTTGTCAAAAACCAATTGACTAGAAAAGTAAAGGTTTATTTCTAGACACTCAATTTCATTTTATTGATCCATATGTGTACCCTTATGGCAATAACCACAGTGTCTTGATTACTCTAGCTTTGTGTAGTACATTTTTAAATTGAGAAGTGTTAGTCCTCTAATTTTGTTCTCTTTTTCAATATGGTTTTGGCTATTCAGAGTCCCTTGAATTTCCATATGAATTTATGATCAGCTTGTCCATTCTGCCAAGAAGCTAGCTGAGATTGTAGTCTAAGCGTTCCATAGACTCTGTGGATCAATTTGGGGAGTATTGCCATCTTAACCAATTTTAAGTCTTTCAATTCTTGAACATGGGATGGCTTTCTGTTTACTTAGGTCTTCTTTAATTTATTTCAGTGATGTTTTGTAGTTTTCAGTGTACAAATCTTACACTTCTTTTGTTAAAATTATTCTTAAGTATTTTATTCTTTTTGATACTATTGGAAATGGAATTGTTTTCATAATTTCATTTTTGGATTGTTGATTGCTAGTGTATACAAATACAATTGATTTTGATGTATCCACCTTGTCTCCTGCAACCTTGCTAAACTTGTTTGTTAGTTCTAATAGTTTTTTTTTGTTTGTTTGTTTGTTTTTTTGAGACAAGACCTCACTCTGTTGCCCAGGCTAGAGTACAGGAGAGCAGTGGTGTGATCACAGCTCACTGCAGCCTTGACCTCCCAGACTCAAGTGATACTCCTGCCTCAGCCTCACAAATAGCTGGATTACAGGTGCAGGCCACCACACTTGGATAATTAAATTTTTTTTTTTTTGTAGAGATGGGGTTTTGCCATGTTGCCCAGGCTGGTCTCCAGCTCCTGAGCTCAAGAGATCTGCCCTTCTTAGCCTCCCAAAGTGCTGGGATTACAGGCATGAGCTACCACTCTCGGCTAGTTCTAATAGTTTTTTTGTGTGTGAGTTTGAAATCATTCTTGTTTTCTAATGTAGGCATTTACAGCTATAACTTTGACTCTCAGCCTTGTTTTGGTATGTTGTGGTTTTGTTTTCATTCATCTCAAATTATTTTTTAATTTTACTTTTGATCTTCTGACCCATTGGTTATTTAGGAGTATGTTAATTTCCACACACTTGTGAGTTTCACAAATTTCCTTCTGTTACTGATTTCTAATTTCATTCCATTGTGGTTGGAGAACATATATGATTGCATTCCTTTTAACTGTATTGAGGTTTGTTTTATGTCCTAACATTTGGTCTGCCCTGGAGAATGTTTCATGTATACTTGGGAAGAATGTGTTCTGTGGTTGTTGGGTAGCGTGTCCTGTAGACATCTATTAGGTCCATTTTGTGGTGGTGTTCATGCCTTCTGTTTTCTTGTTGATCCTCAGCCTAGTTATTCTATCCATTATTGAAGATGAAGTACTGAGGTTTCTAACTACCATTGTTTAACTGACTATTTCTCCCTTTAATTCTGTCAGTTTTTGCTTCAAGTATCTTGGGGCTCTGTTTTTAAGTACATGTAATTATGTCTTCCTGGTAGAAGACATATTGGCTATTTTATCATACAAGTTCTACTTTGACTGTAGGAACTGAACTTTTTTTGTCTTAAATTCGATTTTGTCTGATATTAGTATAGCGACTTATACTCTCCTGATTTCAATTTTTTTTTTTTTTTTTTTTTGAGATGGAGTCTCGCTCTGTTGCCCAGGCTGGAGTGCAGTGGTGCAATCTCGGCTCACTGCAAGCTCCGCCTCCTGGGTTCACGCCATTCTCCTGCCTCAGCCTTCCGAGTAGCTGGGACTACAGGCGCCCGCCACCAGGCCAGCTAATTTTTTGTATTTTTAGTAGAGACGGGGTTTCACCGTGTTAGCCAGGATGGTCTCAATCTCCTGACCTCATGATCCGCCTGTCTGGGCCTCCGAAAGTGCTAGGATTACAGGCATGAGCCACCGCGCCCGGCCTCACATATTTTTTTAAGCCTCCCAGGCTATTCTAATATGCAGCCAGGATTGAGAGGCACTGCTTTTATGGATAAGTTAGAAGCTGAGGATCAGTATTTTGTTGTTAAAGTTAGCTCATAGCTACCAAGAGATGATAGCCATGGGATTTTCTGATTCCTGTGACTGATGTAGAAGGCATTATAGAAATTTCAGGATGCCTTGGTGAAACCTTTCCTAGCAAGACTTGTGGTGCACTAATGTACTATTTTCCCAAAAGAGTTGTTTTCAAGTTACATCATGACACAGAGAATGTTTTCTTGTGCAGGCTGTGGGAACAGCCAGAAGGAACCTCCCTCCCTCTCTGCCCTGTTGCCACACTCACCCCTGATGTCTCTGAATGGAAGTCTTGAGTTCCTGTGGGTGTTACAGTGGCTTATCTTCACATTGTAGGCCTTTATATCTGCCCTTTGCAGGTGTTTTGAGACAAAACCTGAGTTTTAGGGTTCTGCCGTTTATGTGGATTGTGTGGGGAGGGCCAAGAAAACCTTTCAGAGATGCCTCTAGAGAGCTCATCAGAAATGAGCTTCCTCTTTGGAGTCCGAAGGCAAAGAATATGCCACGGAAGTGAGGATGTTTGAAGAAGGAAAACCTCAAAGTTTGCCAGGAGCCAGGGGGATGGGAGAGGGTGGAGGCTCTGAAAAGTAAACCCTTCTTCTTTTGGCAAAGATAACTCTCCTTGCCTAAGTGAGATGGAAAAGGGTCTAGAATGGAGTCCTCTTTGAGTTCATTCAAACTTGAAAACTGTCTGTGATTCTCACACTCTTCACTCATTTCCTTTTTTTTTCTCACTTTTTTTCTACCGCTTGTTAGGAGTCATCCCTTAGATACCACCTTTCATGCAGTTGGATGATACCTTTACTGAAATACTCTTTTTTTAGGTGGAAACTCTTCTGTTCTCCCTGAATCTCTGTGCCCACATCTGGTCTTAATCCCAGGGACTCGAATCCACTGTCAGGAAGTTTTTCCACCAAGTAGTGAAAAGCCTCCAGAGGCTCAGTTACCTAACCCACATTTATTTATTATCTTTTTAGATCTTTCCTCACCCCTCAAGATTTGTCTGTAGAAGCAGCGGTTGGGAATATCTTAGTTTCCTGCTTAAAATTCTCTAGAATTTTCATTCCAATGTATATGCACACAAAACCCCTTTATCCACATATGTGTGTGCATTACAAATAGCCAAAATAAATAACCTTTAAAACCCCTTTACATTGTAATTTCCTAATCCCAAACTTGCTTGGTGGAAATTTTGCGTTTTTTTTCCCCTGTCATTCTTCGTAATAAAAGTACTTTAAAGGTCAATGATAGCCACTTTGAATTCTGTTATGGTTTATAGTGTCTTTCTTTCTAAAAGTACAAAGAGTATTATGGGCTTGTCTCTATTCTGCTCCGTCAGGGCTTTTGGGGAGATGAGGAGATTTCCTTGACTTCCAATAGCCTCATGATATCTTTGTGAGTTCATATAAAAAGTTTCTTCACAAAAAACAAATGTGACCCATCACTTTCCTTTAGAAAGATGTCTGTTGGCTTCCAGGATAATTCCAGACTCCTGTCTGCCTCGCTCCCAGACGCATCTCCTGCCGCATAGCCCGTGTCCCAGGTGCCCTAACTTCTCCCAGATTTCTGTACAAGCCATAACCTGTTTCAACTCTGAGCTTTAGTTCATGCCATTCCTCTTGCCTGGAGTGTCTTTCCCTCTTTTTTTTTTTTTCCACTAATACACTCCTAATAATATTTCATACCCAACTAAAAATAGCATGGGTTTATGAAGTACTCCCTGGCTCCCCCAGGCTGAGCAGGTCCCACTCTTTCTGAGTTCCTTTTGCATTCTGGCCATTCCCCACATATTAATGAAGCATCCACTGCTGGGCAGAAAGTATCTGAAATGACAATAATAATAAATGGGAATAGTAATAATAGCTAATACTGTATAATAATACTGGATAATCTGTAACACTCAATACTACATAATACTATATTTTATATTTTATAACACTATATTTTGTAGTGTAATATCAAATAAGATGTAATGTATAAAACAATAGCAAATATAGTATTAACTATCATAGCTAATACTTTGTTCCAGAAAAAGTGCCAAGTAATTATTACATTGTCTTATTTAATCCCCACAACAACTGAGTGAGGTTGGTAGTGTTCATCTCTCCATTTCCTGGTAAGGAAATTGAGGCACAGAGTGGGTAACCAACTTACCATAAATCGTATGGCCAATAAGTGGTAGAGACAACATTTAAACCTAGGCAGGCTGACATCTAACTGCTTAACTGCTGTAATTAACTTTTTATTTTCAGACAGGATCTTTCTCTGTCACCCAAGCTAGAGTGCATTGGTGCAATCCCAGCTCACTGCAGCCTCTGCCTCCTGGGCTGAAGCAATCCTCCCACCCCAGCCTCCAGGGTAGCTGGGACTACAGGCGTGTGCCTGGCTAAATTTTTTTTTTGTATTTTTTTGTAGAGATAAGGTTTCACCATGTTGCTCAGGCTGGTCTTGAGCTCTGAGTTCAAGCAATCCACTCGTCTTGGCCTCCCAAAGTGCTGGGATTACATGTGTGAGCCACCACACCTAGCCATAATTAACTGTTGAAAGGCAAATGTTGATACAGCTAATGTTGTACTTACCACATCTCATTGCAACCATCTGTTTATTGTCTCTTTTTCTTTCTCTTTCTCTTGGCCAGGTGTTTTTTTTAGCTAAGGGCCTCTTGCTAGCAGGAATTGTTCTATTCTCTTTGCAGCCCCCACACTTGGTTCTGTGTGTGGCATAAAGTGAGTTTGAGAATTAATGTTGGTGGAATGAATAACTGAAAGAGCAAAGCCTTAGACTGTCTAAACATTACATTGATTTCCACCTCATTTTTCTCAGGACTAGCCGTCTATGTGAAAAGCAATTTGTAGAACCATGAACCATGTTAAGGAGGGGAGGGCATTACTGAATCTCTACCAGATAGCAAGCATTTTGCTGTATTCTCTACAGGCAAAATCTCATTTTATTTTCACAACAGCTCGGGAGTTCTGTACCATCTTTATCTTCCTTTTACAGATGGGGATGCTGAGGCTGAGGGAAGTTAAGTGATTCATCTAAGATCTCAGTGATTACGTGGTGGAACTGAGGTGGAAACCTGGATGCTCGTTTCCTCTCCTCTCCTCTCCTCTCCCCTCCTCTCCTCTCCTCTCC
>NW_026652286.1:11663618-11794259 GCF_009828535.3 Hylobates moloch | reverse complement strand
GCCTCCCGGGTTCATGCCATTCTCCTGCCTCAGTCTCCCGAGTAGCTGGGACTACAGGCGCACGCCACCACACCCAGCTAATTTTTTGTATTTTTAGTAGAGACGGGGTTTCACCATATTAGCCAGGATGGTCTTGATCTGCTGACCTCATGATCCGTCCGCCTCGGCCTCCCAAAGTGCTGGGATTATAGGCATGTGCCGCCACGCCCGGCTGTACTTTACTTTTTTGACTTATCAGTATGTCCTGGAAATCACTTCGTATCAGTTTATAGAGACCTTTCATAATAAGCTTTTTAAACTTTAGTCATCAGAAAAAAATTTCTGTCAGCCCAAGGATCAGTTTTTAAATTCTGTGAACTTAATGATGGTGATGATGATGGCGATGATGATAAATAGCATACACATTACCATTAATTGAGCATCTACTGTATACCATACTCTATACTGTTTTGTATAGATTATTTTACTTAATTTTTACTATAGCCTGAGAAAGTAGAAGTTACCTCCAATTTACTGATAAGTGTTGTGGATGCAACTGGTTGGGGCTGATGTCGTGGGTGGTAAAAGAATACCAAGACAGTCATAGGTAAAGAAAGGCAGATTTTTAGCGAAAGTACAAAAATATATTGCATGGGTGCAAGTGGCAGCACAGCAGCGAAGGGGCTATCTGCAAAGCAGCAGGGACTGGAGGAAAGTTTTATAGGGTCGTGCTGGAGGGGCCTACTTGTGGAACGAGGTATTTAATGAAAGGATGTTGGGCCAGTGGGTTTGTGATTAGTTGTTTCTTGGAACAATTGTTCTCCCCCACTTGGGCCCTCTTACTTGTTGTTGCTTACTTATCAGGATGCCACAATAAGGAAACTGAAGTCCAGCAAAATTTAGAAACTTGCCGAAAGTCATAAAAAATAGAGTTGGAATTTGAACCCAGGACTGTCCTGAGTTTATGCTTTGAGAAGAGTGCACCAGTACCATGACAGAAGTTCCAAGGTGAAACAAAGCCACATGGGTTTTTAAAACCTGGAACATTTCAGCTCTTAAAACCCTGATGATTGTGAGTTGGCTGTTGCCAAAGTCAGCATGTTACAGACAGCAAGAACATGAAGATAATGTATTGCCTGTTTGTTTCAAAGAAATGGCCCTTGCTTCTTGGAGGACCATGGGTCCTGCCTCTAAGACAGGAGACAAGAGGGATGCTACATAGGGCCTGCTACCTGGGATGTAGCAATAGATCTCATCTTACATCTCCTGATCGCAAGCCAGAGCACCAGAACCATTAACAGGAGAGTACATTACCCCACAGGGCTGTTTGGTTTAGCATGACACTCAATCAAGCCCAAGCTACAGCAGTTTCTGCTAAAACTGTTTGTACAGCATGAGTGGAAGAAGAATTTATTTGGAGCAGGAGTCTGGCTTCTGTTGTGAAAAGTGACAGCCTCTGGCAGAGAGAGAGGCAATGCTGTTGAGTTGGTTGAGATCGGGGCTTCTGGAATCTGCGAGCTGGGCCTCACCCGGTGCTTGATTTTCCAGCTGTGTGACCTTGGGCAAGTCACTTCATCTCTCAAAGCACATTTATGAAGTGGTGATAAGAACCATACTCATTTGCTTGGGGCTCCCAAGACCACCCCAGATTCAGCGATTTGCCAGGAGGATTCACAGGACTCAGTATATGATCATACTCATGGCTGTGATTAATTACAGCAAAGGGATACAAAGCAAAATCAACACGGGTAAAAGACGAATGGAATAAAGTCCAGAGGAAACCAGGTTCAGGCTTCCAAGAATCCTTTCCCAGTTGCATTCAAAGGATGCACTAATTCCCCTAGCAATGAGTTGTAATGTAACAACATATGTGGAATGTTATCGACCAGGGAAACTCACTAGAGACTCAGTATCCAGAATTTTTATCAGGGGCTGATCATGTAGGCACCCTCTGTTCAGCATGTACCAAAATTATAGCCTCCCAGAAGGAAGGAAAGCAGGGGTGTTCAGTGTAAGTTGTACTGCCTGCATAAACAGTTTAGGCACAGTGAGCCACTCTTGTTAGTTAGGGTGGTGCAAAGTCTCCCAAAATCCAAGTTCCCAGACTCCAGCCAGGGAAGAGCCAGCCTTGCAAGGAGGTCTTTGTAAGCGTAGCAGTTTCAGTTCTGTTTTGTTACCTCTTTTCTGCCCATCATCCCATTGGGTGATTGCTGGGTGGTTTAAATGAGATGATCCATACAAAGCTCTCAGCACACTCCCTAGTATGGTGAATACTTACTAAATGTTGATTACAGTTCCTTTGACATTCAGGGAATGAATTTTGATTGGTGCTTCAGCACCCTCATCTACTCGTCATCCATTTACATACCTGTACTTTGTTCATGGCTTCGTTCAGCACATTTTGATTGGCACCTGCTGTGGTGCAGGGGCTACGTTAGCCTCTTGGGTACTTTTGAAGCATTCCTCTCTAGACAATGCGGTGTGTGGGTGTCCAATCTGGCTGGGTGTTTGAGGTGGGTGGTGGTAATGAGAAGAGAGCTTCAGGGACTTTAAGATAAATCTTAAGTGGACTCATTTTCACATTCAGTGTTAGTGGGATGAGCATGCAGTCATCTGAGAACATCTCCTGATGTCTTGCTGTTTCTTTTTCTTCCTGCAGCCAAGGCTAAGTCTAAATGTGGCCCAACCTTCTTCCCCTGTGCTAGCGGCATCCACTGCATCATTGGTCGCTTCCGGTGCAACGGGTTTGAGGACTGTCCCGATGGCAGCGATGAAGAGAACTGCAGTAAGTGCTGCACACTTGAACACTGTGATCCCTTGTTCTTTCCCGCCACCCCAACTTGTCCACATTGGTCACGCTCATCATGTGCTTCTTATACCTAGAAGCTCAGGTATTCTCTTCTGTTACCCAGATTCTGTTCTTTCCCATTTCTTGTGTAAATCTGTAAATGTTCAGCCACCATTTATCAGGGGCTCTATACCAAGTGCGCTGAGCCTGAGGCTTGCTGTATTTTCAGTTATGACAATAGCTCTGCAAATGCAGTTGTATTATTATCCTTAGTTAACAGATAAGAAATTTCAAGTTAGAGAAGTACATTAACTCATCCAGGGTCACATAGCTCATAAGAAGCAGAGTAATTTCTAGGTTCATTCAAATCCTCATCTGACTAATACAACACTTAATGTTTATGTGCTTGCTTACTTTTTTCTTACTTTGAATTCTTTTCTTAAAAAAGTTGGCCAGGTGTGGTGGCTTGCACCTGTAATCCCAGCACTTTAGAAGGCTGAGGAGGGAGGATTGCTTGAATCTAAGAGTTCAGGACCAGCCTAGGCAACAAGGTAAAACCCTATCTCTACAAAAAATACAAAAGTTAGGTGGGCGTGGTGGCACATGCCTCTAGTCCCAGCTACTCAGGAGGATGAGGTGGGAGGATGCTTGAGCCTGGGAGGTCAAGGCTGCAGTGAGCTGAGATGGCACCACTGCACTCCAGCCTGGGCAACAGAGCAAGACCCTGTCTCAAAAAAAAGTGTTTATGTGTTAGTTGTATGCATGCTATAAAAATTTATTCTTGAGAAAACAGTTCAAGTAGCATAGATGAAGTTAATGTCCTCCTTGACTGTGACCACCCTGATTTGTTTTACCTGCTGTATCATATTCCCCTGGTATCAGTGTGCATGCACACACACACTCATGTTCACTCCCTCTCACCTTGCAGCTTAGCAGTCTTGCCGTTGGGTTTAACTACTCCTTGCCTTGGATACATGCAGATCCTTCCTTTTAGCATCCTGCTGTCCACAATGACTTTGCGTACAGCAGCCTCAGTGACCTTCAAGCATCTCTTCTTCGCCTTTAATACTGGCCCAGCTCACCCATCAGGTTGCTTCATACCTGCCACTGGTCACTCTGGTCACTGTTTCTTCTTCTTTCCCCATTCCTCAAAATGTTTAGACTACTTGAGCCTGCATAATTATCATTGGCTCAGAACAAACTTACACATTTATTTTCTGTGCTTATATATATATATATGACTTCATGTTTTAGAGCGGTTTGAGGTTCACAGCAAAACTGAGAGAAAGGTACAGAGATTTTCCAAGTCCTCTGCCCCAACACATGCACAGCTTCTCCCATTATCAACATCCCCAGCCAGTATGATACAATTGTTACAATCAAACCTGTGTTAACACATCAAGTCCATAATTTACATTAGGGTTCACTCTGGCGTTGAACATCTATGGATCTTGATAAGTATATCATGACACGTAGCCACCATTATAGTATCATACAGAATAGTTTCACTGCCCTAAACATTTTCTGTGCTTGTCCTATTCATCCCTTTTTGTACCCCCACCGCATATTTTAATAAATATTTTTCTTCTGATTATTGTAAAGAACTTAAGAAATATAAACAAGTATAAAGAAGAAAGCAAAACTGCCCATATCCCATAAGTTAGAATGAGACACTATTAATACTTATCCCATTGTGTGCCAGCTCTTCCCTCCCCTCTGCTCCCCCTTCCCTCCCCTCTCTCTCTCTCACTTCTTGTCTTCTCTCTCCCTTTCTCTCCTCCTCCCTCTCTTCCCATCTGTCCCACTTTCCTCCCCACCTTTCTCTCACTCCTTCTCCTCTTCTCTACACACACACACACACACACACACACACACACACACACACACACAGCCCCCTTCTCTAAGCACAATGTACTTACTTGCAATGTCCTGCATATTGTGACCATTTTCACATTATTAATTTTTTCCAAACATAAGTTTTAATGACTTCAGTAATTCTTTTGATAGATTATGTTCTTCCTCCTACCTCATTGGCTTGATTTTAAGTTTCTGACAAGGAGGATGACTGTCTTCTACGTCATTTATACCTTTCTAGGGAGCAATCATGGCTGTTCCTTCCCAGTAGGGGCACACGAAGTTTCTAACTCTCCCCTGCATTTTGTCCTGTTGCCTTATTTCATCTTCTGGGCCTCAAGTGTCAGGAATCTGGCACAGCCAGCAGATGATTGTGTGGTTAGTAGAGTGATGGACATGCACCCTAGCAGGGAGGTTGTGTATCACTAAGAGGATAGGGGTGTAACTGGGAGAAATGGCTCTGGACCCAGACTCTGGGCTTGGATTCGTGCTGTACCCTAATGAAGCATGAGTCAGATATGCCACATCATCTCTTGCATAGCGGTTTCCTGGTCTCCATGCTGGGGGTGCTGAGAGCATGCTTCCCAGGATTGCTGGAGAGTTAGATGAAATAATAACTGAAAAGTACTCAGTATAGTGGCTGGCACAGAGTAATTGATATTTTAAAATAGTGGTTTAAAACAAAACTGTAAGAGAAGACCATAGTTACTAGGATTTTGCCTTTGATTTTGGACTTACAATATACTTCTTTTGTGTTTTAGTTAATCCTTTAGTAAGTGAGTATCAGCTTGATCTCTGCTTCCTGCTGTCCTTGGGGCTCTTATAATCTAAGGGAGAAATTACACAGACACACACACACACACACACACACACACGCACACACACACACATCCCGGAATAATCCAATGGCAATAAAATGCAAGTATGACACATTATAGTATAAGCATTCTAAATGATTATGTCATCCTGTATATTCCCTGCCATAATTAAAGACCTTATATGATTGAAATGTTTGGACATTGGTCTTTAATTTTCTCTTTGTTTTTGAGACAAGGTCTTGCTCTGTCACCCAGGCTGGAGTGCAGTGGTGCCATCACAGCTCACTCCACCCTCAACCTCCTGGGCTCAAGTAATCCTCCTACCTCAGCCTTGTGAGTAGCTAGGATCACAGGGGTGTGCCACCACACCCACCTAATTTAAAAAACAATTTTTTTGTGTGTGTAGAGATGGCATTTTACCCTGTTGCCCAAGCTGGTCTCGAACTCCTGGGCTCAAACAATCCTCCCACCTTGGGTTCCCAAAGTGCTGGGATTATAGGCATGAGTCACCATGCCTAGTCTGGTCTTTAATTTTCTAAATGAGTAAATTATACCTATTCCAAACTATGCCAATGAGGATTAAGCCAGCATCTTCCTCTGACATAGCTACCATTTAAAAACAGTGGTTCTGAAGCTGGGCGAGGTGGGGTACCCGTCTTAGCCCTAGCTACTCAAGAATGTGAGGTGGGAGGATTGCTTAAGCCCTGGAGTTCAGGATCGGCCTGGGTAACATAGCAAGATCCCATCTCTATAAAAATAAATAAGTAAATACAATTTTTTTTTAATTAGAAAAAATAGTGATTCTAGCTCACTATTTTGGAAAGTGGTAAATAAAAGTATGAGTCAAACTATTTATCCCCTCATTCCCATGTCAATTATACTTCAGAATAATCAAATAGCTGACTTTAAAAGGTTATTTTTTATTGAAGAATACCAGCTAATAGAAGAATAAAGAAATTAGAGTATCTTCATTTTGTAACTCCTAATGAAAAATGGGTCTAGGTAATGATCATCAATGACTGCTTAAAACCATTAGGTAAAAAATGGATGGGGCCTTCGTAATGGAGAGATCAGGCTGAAAACTCCTGAATCTACCACTCAGTCTTTTCACAGACAGCTTTGAATCAGTGTGGATTCACTTCAAGTAGAATGTATTAATAGAAACCTCGCCACTCTCTAGGTCACTTTAGAGTATAGTTGTCTTATATAATACATCTGTGTACATTAGCCACCCCACAAGACCGTGTTTTAATTTTTGCTTTAAATATTCAAACGTATTTTGAAGAGTTCCAAAGGTATTGTATTTACCCGGATATTCACCATTTGATCACTCTTCCTTCATTCCTGATATTGCCAAGTCTTCTTCTAGTATCATTTTCCTCCTCTGTGAAGAACCTCTTCAGCAATTCTTCTGAAGTTGGCAACAAATTATCTTAGCTTGCCTTCGTCTGAGAATGTCTTTATTTCACCTTCATTCCTAAAGGATATTTTTACTGCATATAGAATTCTGAGCTGACAGTTCTTTTCTATAAGCACTTTAAGTATGCCACTTCTATCTGGCTTTTACGATTTCTGAAGAGAAATTTACAGTCGTTCAAGTTCTTTCCCCATAGATTATACATCCTTTTTCTTTAGCTGCTTTGAAGTTTTTTTTGGGGTTTTTTTTTTTTTTTTTGTCTTTAGTTTTCATCAGTTAGATCATAGCGTGTCTGGGTATAAATTTCTTTGAGTTTATCCTGTTAGGGTTCTCTGAGCTATTTGAATCCGTAGGTTTTTGTCTTTTGCTATACATGTTCAGCTATTATTTCTTCAAATATTTTAAAAGTACTATACGTTTTCTCCTTTCTTTATGAGAGTCTAATGACAACAATGTTAGATCTGTTTTTATAGTCCCACAAGTCCCTGAGACTCTGTGAGTTTTTATTTTTTTATTTTTTGGGGGGTAGGCCAGGGTTTCACTCCATCCACCCAGGCTAGAGTGCAGTGGTGCGATCATGGCTTACTGCAGCCTCAACTTCCTGAGCTCCAGTGATACTCCCTCCTCAGCCTCCTGAGTAGCTGGGACCACAGGCATGCACCACCATGCCTAGCTAATTTTTTTTTTATTGTGTTTTTTGTAGAGGTGGGTTTTGATACGTTGCCCAGATTGGTCTCAAACTCCTGAGCTCAAGTGATCCGCCCACCTCAGCCTCCCAAAGTGCTGGGATTACAAGCGTGAGTCACCACACCAGAACTCTGTTCATTTTTAATCACTCCTTTTTCTTTTTATTGTTCATATTGGACAATTTCTATTAATCTGTCATCAAGCTCACTTACTCTTTCATCCATCATTTCCAGTCTGCTTTCAAGCCTATATAGTGTTTTGTTTTGTTTAGTTGTTTAAATTTCAGTTACTGTATCTTTCTGTTCTAAAATGTCTTTTTGGTTTTCTTATATCTTCTCTTTCTTTGCTGAGACTTTCTTTTTTTCCATTTGTTTTGAGAGTGTGTGTGATTGCTTACTCGAGTATTTATGTAATAGCTGCTATAAAATCTTCATCATATAACTTCAACATCTGTGTCATCTTGGCATTTCTCTGTTGATTGTCTTAACCCAAATGAATTGAGATTTTCTTGGTTCTTAATATGACAAGTAATTTTGGATTATATTCTGGATATTTTGATTATTATGTGTGACACTCTGGGTCTTATTTGAAGCCTAGGGGGAGTGCTTATGTATGTGTTTTCGTAGGTAAATGACCTGGACAGGTCAGGCCACAGGTTTCTACCAGCCCTCTGTGGGCTATGGTTACAATCGTTTTCACACTGTTTTTGCAATGCTATTTGGATGTGTCCTGCCTGTGCCCTTACCAGTGGTTTGTGAGTTCAGTCTTTGATGTGCTGATTAGGACCAGGTCCATATGCATGCAGCTTGAGGGGATCATTCTAGGAGTTTGTAAACAGTTTTATGGGTTAGCTTTTCTGAGCTCCTTTCTCTTCTTAGTGTCTCTGGTTCTTTCCAGTTTCCTGGGGCTCCAAAAGGGAGAAAATACGGTAAACTCACCACCATTTTGGTGATAGTTTAAATTTTGGTCTTATTCTCCATTTGGCCTGCTCCAAATTACCCTTCACAGCTACTGCATGCATTCTCTTCAGGTTTTTTAAGTGATATTCTGTGGGAAAGCCAGAGTGAGGTGTGATGACTGCATCTGACCTGGAGCAGGAACTTCCATAAGCCAGTTTCAGCAGCACAAAAAGACAGTCGTCTGATGCGGTGCAAAGGAATACACATCACCATTATGAGATTGTTCTGCCAAAAACATCCCACCTGAATCTGATTGAGCCTCTAAATCTAACCATTAGTTTACTGGAAATTCAGGGACAGGGGAATATGTTAATGACCTCACAGGGAGGCATACTTTTAGATACAGAATGTGGGAAATTCTTCAAGACCCGGTTTCATTCATAAATAAATTCTAAGAAAAAACAGAGGAAAAGGGAACTTATAGATTGAAAGAGTAAAAGACAAATTAAGCAAATGTGATGTGTGGACCATATTTGAATGCTGATCATACAAATCAACTATTAAAAAAATTGAGATAGAGAAATTTAAATCGTGGTTTGATACTTGATATTAAGGCATTATTATTTGTTTTTAATATGTAAGAATGATATTGTGTCTATTTTTTAAAGTCCTTTTAGAAATATATACTGAAGTATATAAAGAGATTATGTGCTATCTGGGATGCACTTCAAGCCAGTTCCATCAGGGATTGAAACAAAATGGTCAGTGAGTTGATAATTGTTAAATCCATGGAGTTCAATAAACCAGTCTGTATTTTTGTATATGTTTGAAATTTTCCATAATGAAATGGTGAGAAGAAATAAATGAAAGTTAAAGAAGTGGTTCTGTTTGGTAATGTCTTGACTTTAACAAAAATAACTAGAGAGTTATATTTTTAAAGAACTTTGGTTTGCAGACATGTGTTTTCCAGGTTTAGCATTCATTTTGCACTCAGGAGTGAGGATAAGCAAAAACCCAGTATATATAATTTTTTTTTTTTTTTTTTCCAAATAGGGTCTCGCTCTCATTGTCTAGGCTGGAGTGCAGTAGTACGAACACAGCTCACTGCAGCCTTGACTTCCCAGGCTCAGGTGATTCTTCCACCTCAGCCTCCCAAGAGTAGCTGGGACTTCAGGCGCACACTACCACACCAGGCTAAATTTTTTTTTTTGTATTTTTAGTAGTATCAGAGTTTCACCATGTTAACCAGGCTGGTGTCAAACTCCTAGCCTCAAGAACTCCACCCTGCTTGGCCTCCCAAAGCGCTGGGATTACAGGCATGAGCCATTGCACCCAGCCAAATTTAAAAAAAAAAAATGTAGAGATGGGGTTTTGCCATGTTGCCCAGGCTGGTCTTGAACTCCTGAGCTCAAGCCAACTGCTTGCCTTGGCCTCCCAAAGTACTGGGATTACAGGTGTGAGCCACCCCACCCAGCCCCCCAGAATCAGTATTTTCTTTTAGAGCTTCACAATGCTGAGATTTTGCCCTTTGACTTTTTTTCCTTTCTGCTTTTTGCTGTTCGGCCTCTTTCTTCCGCTGTCCTTATACGTTCTTGGCTGGAGGTGAAACCCTGGGTTGGCTGGCAGCATGGCTCTCACCCCAGTCCTCATTCAGTAAGGACGAGGACTCCAGCCAAGAACTGAAACGGCAGGGTGTCTGGGGGAGCACGATAGAAAACTGATTCAAGCTGAAGATCTTCTGCTACAGCTTTTAGTGCTTTCTCGTAACGGCATATTGACTTGCCTGTATAGTATAGAAACTTTCAGGGCACGTGAACTGCTTGGCTGACAGTTACTAAGCACTTACCTTGTGTATGGCCTGTTTCTACGTGCTTTACCTGGATGATCTCATTTTAGGTAGATAGTATTAGTACCTCATTTTTATAGATAAGGGAACAGAGACATAGAAAGGATAAATAACTTGCCCATACTCACACACTTAGTAAGTGGCATAGTTGAGGTATCAACCTAGGCGGTATAAATACAGAGCCTTTTAGTGTAGTTGTGCCCAGAAAAACCACTGTGTCTTGGACTGTATCTCTCTACTGATGACAAATTCTTGCCTGAATTCTGAGCACCACTGAATCATTTAGCTAGTATGTCTGTGTTTTTGTGCGCAGAGCTCCACACTGCTGGCATATTTCTGTAGCTCTATTCATGTCAATCCAGATGAGAGTCCCCGTTTCCTCTTCACCTCTCAGCCAGTTCATCAGTTGTAGCCTCAGAAAGCTGTGTCTTTTATTGGGTGGACTAGCCGAGCTAAAAGCGTCAACAGGAGAATTTTTCCTCTCAGTATTCCAAAGCTACATCATCAAGGTCTCCTTAAAGACTCTTATATGACTGGTTTCCTTTGGAAATCTTTCTGGTTTGCCAAGGCTGGGCTGGGTCATCCTCCTGTGTGTTCTCAGACCATACGGGACCTTCTTCAAACAATGTCACCTCATCAGAGAGGCCTTCCATGACCACCCTATGAAAAATGACCCCTCTCCTCCCCAGTCTCACACTCTATTTCTGTCCCCTGCTTCATCCTTCTCCACACTTACTGTCTTCCCTACTACATTGTGACAGCCATGAGGTGGTGTTATAGTGTGGCTCACAGCTATATTTCCAGTGCCACGTATATTGTCAGGCTCAGCCTTAGTAAGCGACGAACATATACTGAATAAATGATACTTCTCATGCTTTCTCGTAACGGCATATTGACTTGCCTGTATAGTATACAAACTTTCAGGGCACGTGAACTGCTTGGCTGACAGTTACTGAGCACTTACCTTGTGTATGGCCTGCTTCTACATGCTTTACCTGGATGATCTCATTTTAGGTAGATAGTATTATTACCTCGTTTTTATAGAGACATAGAAAGGATAAATAACTTGCCCATACTCATACACTTAGTAAGTAGCATAGTTGAGGTATCAACCTAGGTGGTATAAATACAGAGCCTGAACTTTTAACTGTTATATGAATGTGTATTCCCAATACATTTTTTTTTTTTTTTTCAGATGGAGTCTCACTCTGTCACCAGGCTGGAGTGCAGTGGCACCATCTTGGCTAACTGCAACCTCCGCCTCCCGGGTTCAAGCAATTCTCCTGCCCCAGACTCCTGAGTAGCTGGGATTACAGGCGTGTGCCACAATGCCCAGCTAATTTTTGCCCAATACATATGTTTTAGAGACAGGGTCTTACTCTATTTCCCAGGCTAAAGTGCAGTGGTGCAATCATAGCTCATTGTACCTTAGACACCTGAGTTCAATTGATACTCCCATCTCAGCCTCTTAAGTAGCTAGAAATACAGGTGCATGCCACCTTGCCTGGCTAATTTTTAAACTTTTTTTTTTTTTTTTTTTTTTTTTTTGTAGAGAAGGGGTCTTGCTATGCTGCCTTGAGTGGTCTCGAACTCCTAGCCCCAAGCTGTCCTCCCACTTCAGCAACCTGAAGTGCTGGGACTACAGGCTTGAGCCATCATGCCTGGCTAATAATTATTATAATAAACATTTATTGAGCACCTACTATGGACCACGTGCTATTTTCCATGCTTTGCTCATTTAATTTTTATAAAAGCTTATGACAGAGGCATTATTTTTGTCCTCACTTTACAGATGAGGACATTGAGGCTTAGAGAAGTTGAATAATTTTTCCAACATCATATAGCTAGTGAAGTGGTAGGCGGAAATTTGAGCCCAGGTGGACTTCACACCTTCACTTCTAACCACTACAGCAAAATATATGCTTGGAATTGTCAGCTGGGGCAGATCATAAAGAGTTGAGATTATAAAAGGTTATATTTTATACTCAGTGAGAAGCAGTTGATGCAGAGCTGATGCAGGATGAGGAGAGGAAGAAGATCACATGACTGGAGACTGGGGAACTGGGAAATGGTGGCACTTTCATAGCAGTGGGACCACAGGAAGAGGGAGAGGCGAGGAGCAGAGGGGAGAATGTCAGTTTCAGACATGCAGAGTTTGAGGTGAGAGGGTGTTCAGGCAGAGGAACCCATGAGGCAGTAGGAGAAAGATGTTTATTTCTGGGGGAAGGTTTAGGGAGCTATCCACAGAAAGGTGGTGATTGAAGCAGTGATACTGGACTTGTTCCCTGGAGAAGGCAGGGTTGGGTGTTGGACAGGAGATAACCATGTCCAGGAAGCCTTTACTGATAAGGAAGAAACAGACTACCATTAGCAATGACTGAGTTGTGCCAGTGGCCCCTTGCACTGACTCTAGAGGGGTTTTGAAAATTAAAATCCTCTGAGTCCTTAGAGCCTGAGGAAAAGGGAAGCAAGACTGAAGTATTTTTGCCTCTTGCCTGCTTGCCCAGAGTGGCGGCCCTTTCCTCTCCTACAGACACAGAAGTAGCTCCATGTGCAGAATGCGGCTGTACATGGACTATGTTCTGTCTTGGAGGGGGAAAGGCTGCTGAGGCTGGGGGACCTGGTAGCCTTGGGGCTGGGAGAGGCCCAGAGGACCTGTTGAGCAGACTTTGGAAGGAGGAACTGACAGGTGTCCATAGGCAAGCCAAGGTCAAGGCAGCGAGCATTTTCCAAGTCACAAAGGGTGCAGGGTTTGTTGTCGGGATGATTTGCAGGGAGACTGCTTCAGTGGGCTCTGGTTTCCTGGGGCCAGGCGCCCTCTATGCTCTAGAAGAGAAAGTCTCAATGCAGCCCCCTCTCCCTCAGTTGCCTGGTTTCCAGGGAAATTGGGGCTGGGAAGACAAGGACCGTGTGGAGGCTATGAGGTTGGGAAGTGAGTAGTGACCATCTCAGGATGGAGGAGCCGATGGGAATTGTGGGGGCTAATGACAAGGAGTTTCTCATTTATGTGTTTTTGTCAAGACCCTTTGAGGTAGGAGAGGAGCCGACTTCACAGACTTTAAATGAATTAAAGGGTACATTTCCTAAGTCCTACTGTAGACAGATTGCTTCATTTCCTGTCTTGAAGCCGGTCAGTTGCTTTTGGGAGACCGCAGTGGTCCCTCGGTCCTATCTTTTAGATGTGGTTGAAGTAAACCCTGCCAGTTTAATTAACCACTAAGCGGTTCCCTTCACTCCTGCCTCCCTCCCTCCCTCTGCCGGAGAGAGAGACAAGTTCTTTTTCCTGAGTGTTGTGGCTTGGGAAATAGAGCTTTAGAACCCTGTGTTTTTTTGGGTAATAATAACCAAGGAGCTTTTGAGCCTATGATTCAGTTTTTGAAGTTGACTCTGCAGACAATTTTTTCCACCCCTAGTGAAATAAATATTGTAAAATACAATGTTCCTCTCCCCAGTTAACTGAGTAACATGATACATTTCTCCGTGACTGGTAAGCCACAACAAGGACAAAGAAAACAAATATTTGGAGCACGTTAAATATGGCTAAAACATAGTGAAACATGACATCCCAGAGGATGAAATGTTTCCTGGTCTGTTTATGATCTGTTCATTGAGCATTTACTATTTCCACGGTCCTGGACCAGGCCCCATGGGACCACAGAAACCCCTAAGACTTGTCTACCATAGTCCCAAATATAATCATTCTGAAATCTGGCTGAGCCAAGTAAGTAGCTGCAGAGGCTCTGGAAGAATTGTAGTGAAATCTGAGCTGTCTGGGGTCTTTGGAGAGATCTGCCACTCTGGTTAAGTAGGTCTGCTTAATAACTGAATATTTATGCCTTTCAACACCATCAACAGGAATCTCTCTGAGATGCATCGAATCTTGGCTTTGTCAACATGTACCTTTTCTGGTGACAGCACAGGGTCATTCTTAGGAACATTAATTTTTAGACCAGACTATAATACAGGGTTGCCTTTGGCTCCTTTTTAGAACTTTCTAGTCTCTTTTTGAACTATTCTAGGCTGTTGTGCTTTTGGAATTCTTTTTAAAATATTTTTATTTTTATTTTTTAAATTTATGCATATATATGGAGTACAGGAGAAATTTTGTTACATACACATAATGCATGATGTGATCAAGTCAGGGTATTTAGGTGTCCATTACTCAAGTGCAGTACATTTTTGTTAAGTATATTCACCCTGCTTTGGTTTCCTTTTATCTCACTGTATGTTTGTATCCTTTAAACCCACTTCTCTTCATCTCTTTATCTTCCTCCCTTCCCCCTGCTCACCCATCCCAGTCTCTGTTATCTATTTTTCCACTCTCTACTGCCATGTCATGAAATTTTTAGCTTTTGGAATTCTTGAGGTTGCTTTTTAGAGCTTTTCTGTCCCCTTCTCCGGCTGTCAGCTTTTATTTCTTGCTGCCAGTTTGTCTGCAAGGCAGTAAGTGGCATCCCCGCTCCCTTTTTACTTGCTTTGTCCTTGGGAGCTGGAATACAGAACTTGTTGGAATTTACGTAAATGGAGAAGCCATAGACCCTGAGAGAGGTGATGGCCTGAGGCCTTTTCCTTGAGGAAGCTCCTGGCACTTTCAAGGCATGAACATTGTGATGTATATTTTGATGGTTGGGAGGCGTTTTTCTGTGGCTTGCTGCTGGATTTGGACTGTGTTCCTCTACCATCCTCTGCTTCTGTTTTTTCTGCCCTGCAAAGGATGGGGGAGATTACACTGTGTTTTATGAGGAGTCATTGACAAGGTGGAATGCTAGGTGTGGTTGTATCCAAGGATATAGCTATGTCTCCTGAGCAACTATGCCCCTGAGTGTGAAAGATACTAAATATTAAGAGGTGTTTGTGGACCAGGGAGAGCTTTATGATGGGAGAGTAAAAGGGAAGGAAAGTGAGTGCTCACTGAAACATTTCTGCTAGACTAGACGTTCAAAAATGTTTAGTGAAGTTTCTCAAACATACTGAAAAGGAAAAGTAAAGTAAAATGAACACCTGCATTCCCAACATCCAGTTTCAAAAATGTATCACTGTGTTGCTGTATTTGCTTCAGAATTTTAAAATAATAAAATATTACCAAATATAATTAGAAATTCCAGCCATGCCCCTTTGGGATCTTCTCTCCAGAGGCATCCATTGCCCTGGACTTGGGGTTGTTTATTCCCATTAAAGTTTTTTTTTTCTTTCCGTATATATATGTTTTTTATCCTGCTATGATAAGTAGCATTCTCTTGCATGGGTAACTTCATATTAATGGTATATAGTACGGTACATAGCCTACTACTGACACAGGATTTTTCTGGGCCACTTTGCCAGTTGGGTACCTCCACAGGCAGTGACGCTCCCTGCCCTGCCCAGGCCTTACTGCACCCCAAGTCTGCTGCTGGAGGCACCCTGCCCATTCAGCCCACCTGCATTATATGTTGTACCCACATTCAGTGGTTCCTGAGCTCTTGTCCCATGTCCAAGAAGAATGAGGATATGCTGACAATTTGAAGGGTGAGTGGGGGTAGAGAAGAATTTTATTGAGTGGTAGAACAGCTCTCATTGGAGAGGGGATGCAGGGTGGTTTTCTCTCCCAGTGTGTCTGGGTCCAGGGCTTTTTATGGACTCAGAATGGGGAGTCCATGCTGATTGGTTTGTGACTATGCAAAAAAGGTTAAAGTGAAGACACTACTTAAAGGTGGGCATGACAGTGTAGAAAACCAATTAGGAAAGAGTAGGTATATGTAAAATAGGTGATGGTGGGGATCCATCAGAGGAAAGTGCACCAAATAAGGAGATAGTTTCTCAATCCGGTCTGTGGATTTGACTTGTAGCTTGGCTTTCAGGCTTTAAACTGTCTTTGGCTTGGAGGTGGGGTTTCACCAGCGACTCGCCCCTGTCTGCCAAGGCATTTGTCTGCTTCCTGGCGCCATCACTGCTTGCTTTTCTCCCTCACTATTGTATTTGTGGGATTTATCCATCTTGACACCGGTTCATTCATTTTTCACTACAGTACAGCATCAGTTGATGCACTATGGCCCTATTTTGCCTAACACCAGTTTTTGTACATAAAGTTGTATTGGAATATAGTATGCCTTCATTTACAAATTGCCTATGGCTGCTTTGTGACACAATGGCCAAGTTGAGTCATTACAACAGAGACAAAGACCAAACAGCTACCAAAACCTACAATATTTACTATCTGGCCCTTGATAGGAACAGTTAGCCAGCCTTGGCATTGTAGCAGTATAACACATGGTATCCTCTTTTATAAGTAAACATTTGAGCCTTTTCTTTTCTTTTTGAGACATGGTCTCACTCTGTCACCCAGGCGGGAGTGCAGTGGCATGGACTCAGCTCACTTCAACTTCTGCCTCTCAGGCTCAAGCGATACTCCTGCCTCAGCCTCCCAAGTAGCTGGGATTACAGGCATGCGCCACTACCACCCAGCTAATGTTTGTATTTTTAGTAGAGGCAGGGTTTCACCATGTTGGCCAGGCTGGTCTTGACCTCCTGGCCTCAAATGATCCACCCACCTCTCAGCCTCCCAAAGTGCTGGGATTACAGGTGTGAGCCACCATGTATGGCCCATTTCTGATTTTTTAGTTTTACAAATAATGGCTTCAGTAAACATTTTTGTTTCTTCAAGAGTCTTGCAGTGGCTCACACCTGTAATTGCAACACTTTGGGAGGCTGAGGTGGGAGGATTGCTTGAGGCCAGGATTTGAGACCAACCTGAGCTTTATAGCAAGACCCCTGTCTCTACAAAACATTAAATAATTAGCTAGGCATGGTGATATATGCCTGTAGTCCTGGCTACTCAGGAGGCTGAGGTGGGAGGATCGCTTGAGCCTAGGAATTTAAGGCTACAGTGAGGTATGATTACACCACTGCACCGCAGTTGGTGACTGAGACCCTGTTTCTTAAAAAGGAAGAAAAAAGAGTCCTCTAGAGAAGAGTATATAGCTGGAAGTGAAATTACTGGGCCATGCCATGTGCACCATAGGCTTTACTATTCCTAAATGTGCCTCCCAGGTGGACGTACCAATTTGCACCCCCTCTTGTAGTTTATGAGACTTCCTCTCCCTCCACATTCTTGCCAATGACCTGCTACTTTAAGACCTTGAGTGTGGTAAGTCTCATGTATAGTGGCACATCATCACCAGTGACAGTATACATTATTTCACGTTTTTACTGACCATTTGCCATTCCTCTTATGTCAGTTGCCTGATTACATCCTTGGCCCTTTTTTCTACTGAGTTGTCTTTTCTTTTTGATTTTTGAGAGTTCTTTACATATTCTGGCTACTAATCTTTTGGGTTATATGCATTAAAACCAATCTGTGACTTGGTTTTTGAACATACATACACATACTTGTAGACATACACACACATAAACACGTATGTGACTTTTTCCTTGGAGAGTTTGAGAGGTTGAAAGGGTCTAAGACTGAAGGAAAAGTAAGTAGATGACTAGTTTCAGCAAGGATGACTTTGCACAGCTTTCCCCATCAGGACGCTTACATAAGCTTATGAACACCCCATCTTGGAGCACTTAGAATGCCTTTCCCAGGCTATCTGAGTGAGCAGATGGTTACTGATGTTTTGGTTGCGTAGATGTGACCCACAGGGTCCTGGAGAAGCTGAAGGCCACCAAGGTGGGATGTTGATGGACACGAGGGTTTGGAGAGCTGCCTTGGACAAAAACCAAACGTGATTTGTGGTTTTGGATTTCTCCATCTTGGTTTTGGCTGAAGTCAGACCTTGGTTTCAGCTTGATGCAGTTGAGCCATTCCCTGGCCCACAGGGATGTCAGTCATTAAAACTTCCATTTTCAGGCCAGACCACTTTTGTTTGACTTTACATCATTGGTCCATCATCCTCGACACTGAAAGCACTGGTTTCCTCCATTTCCCCACCTCTCTGACCTTTCAAATCAAACTTTTGGAGTTGAATAGTTAAAATAAAAAAAGTCTTCAATTCCTTAGATTTAGATAGCGTTGTGAAGTTAACCAAGTCCTTGCAGCTATGATCTCTGTGTGTTCACAACAGCTCAGTGAAGCATAGGGAGTAGATTACAACTGCCATCTTGCCATTGAGGACCACAAAGAGACGCTGGAGCTGGTGTGGCCCTGATCCTGTAGCAACATAGCAATCTTCTGTGCTGGGCCTGGCGTCTGTTCTGGTGCTGTACCCACCACATGCAATGTGGGTGCCAGCTCAGTTCATTCCCCGAGGTCTGGGATGACCCCTCTTCATCATTACAGATGTTGCTCCTTGTGGGAGGGCCACACTCTGTAGGACCGAGATTCACATAATGAGGGGAATGAGTACAACATTCCCTGAGCCTGTGCTCTGGGCACTGTACGTTTTCCCACGGATATTCTTTGATGTGCAGATTAATGCTGTAAGTAGCAGGATCAGCTTCTTGGTCTGTGGCTGGCGTAGCCATACGGGGCCAGTGCTTAGCTTAGAAGGGGACCATGCTTGGTTTTATGTTCTGCTCTTGCCATCTCGAGTTTTTAAAATAATTTTGACAGCAGATCCCAGATTTTCAGTAGGCACTGGACCTCACAAATCATGTAGAGGGTCCTTTCCACAGATAAAGCAGCTGAGACTCAGAGAGGTGAAGTAATTTGCCCAAGATTAATAAGTGGCAGAGCTGGGATTGGAGTAATTTCTACTTGGCTGATTCAGTTATTGAAAACAGAGCCCTGGAATGAATCTTGTTTGAATCATACTGCGAGTAAATTGTGCTGTAGAAATACTAGTTTTCTGTGGAGATTTGCTGTTGTGTTGTTAAGTAGTTTTGTGCTGACCTTGTACTGGCCTGTTGTCACACTTCTTCTTAAGGGGAGGGCCCAGATTTGTCATTTCTTTTGAGGTCTCAGAAAGTGCCTAGAATAGGAGCCTCATGGAGGAGCTGCTCAGAAAATGATCACTGACCAACTAGGTTCATGGGCTTTTTTGTTTGCAAAGAAGAAATCGAGGCTACTAAGTTTACCTTAGTGAGTCATAAAGAATAAGTGAGGAATTAAAAGGCTGATATATAGTTAGGGAACTGGAAGCATCCTACACAGCTGTGGGATCAGATCATGTCATTACTTCCACAGTGGCAGAGAGGTGCGTCAATCCCTGCCTCAGCTACTCCTTCTGGCTTGGCTTTGCTCCGTGTGTCTCTTATGCTACCAGCCATTCACTCTTGCCTCCTCCAGGATATGTCCATGAGGTTCAGGTTTTGCCCAGACCCCTCAGTGGCTGCCGGCCAGCCTTCGGGTTGACCGTTTCGGGTGAGGCATTTAGCGTGTGGGGGTGGAGAGTGGCAAAATAGGTAACAGAGACCAGAGACTTGGAAGGGTGAGTGGGGGGAAGGGAGGAAGATAAAGAGATGAAGAGAAGTGTGTTAAAAGATACAAACATTACAGTGAGATAAAAGGAAACCAGAGTAGAGTGAATATACTTAACAAAAATGTACTGCACTTGAGTAATGGACCCCTGAATATCCTGACCTGATCACATCGTGCATTATGTGTATGTAACAAAATTTCTCCTGGACCCCATATATTTGCATAAGTGAAAAAACGAAAATAGAACAAAAAATTAAAAAGAATTCCAAAAGCACAGCAGCCTAGGATAGTTTAAAAAGAGACTAGAAAGTTCTAAAAAGGAGCCAAAGGCAACCCTGTATTATAGTCTGGTCTAAAAATTAATGTTCCTAAGAATGACCTTGTGCTGTCACCAAAAAAGGTAAATGTTGATGAACCCAAGATTCGATGCATCTCAGAGAGATTCCTGTTGCTGGTGTTGAAAGGCATCAATATTCAGTTATTAAGCAGACTGACTTAACCAGAGTGGCAGATCTCTCCAAAGACCCCCAGGAGGTGTTAGAATGAGGCAGAGTAAGTCTCGTGTCCAGGTTTGGCTGGCCAGCCTCACAGGATGGGCTTTGAGTCTGCCAGCTTAGAAGATAAGCTTACTGCTTCCTGAGCGGGACACACCCCAGGCTGGAAGAAGTTCCAGGGTCCCTGAGGGAACTTGCCGGCCTCGCTGGTAATGTGCTGTGTTTTCCCTCTGCAGCAGCAAACCCTCTGCTTTGCTCCACCGCCCGCTACCACTGCAAGAACGGCCTCTGTATTGACAAGAGCTTCATCTGCGATGGACAGAATAACTGTCAAGACAACAGTGATGAGGAAAGCTGTGAAAGTTCTCAAGGTAGGAACCTCTCAAGCTCTAAAAAGATAATTGCAACACAACACTGCAATAACGGCACACGTTGAAAGGCGGAAAGCAACACCCATCCCCACTTCCAAACACAATAGCTCTGTTAGTTTTTGCACTCAGCCTTGCAGCCCTTGTTCAGGTAGGTACCCGTGTTTACATGGCTTTAACTACAACACACCTACCATTTTGAATTTTGTATTGTTCCTGAATTAAATATCATCTATACATTTCTCTTCGAAACTGTAATATGCCCCAACTGTGTTACATACTGTCATGTTGCTCTCCTGTGGTTTTCTGAGGCGCTGCCTTATTGGGGCAATCCAGGTGGTATCTTTCCCTTGAATTACTTCTTTGGGATAAAGTCCGCAGAGTGGGATGTCTGCACAGGTGTCCGTTACACCTCAGCATGCAGCTGTTTTTTTTTTTGTTTGTTTTTAAGTTTACGTTGCTGACATCATTGTCTGTGCCTGTCAGTTTTACTGTACTATCGCAGACGTTCACAGGCATCACAACTGCTGCCCTATTTTTTTTTCCCATTTTTGCTAATTTGGTAGTCATAGAATGACAGCCTCCCCAAATGCTTTCATTTGCATTTCTCTGATTATGAGCAGAGTTCACCTTTTTCCCCCGTCATGCTTGTTTACTACTTTGTTTCCTTTTCTGTGAATTGCCTCCTTGTGTCTGGGCTATTGATTTTGGGGCTGTCTCATGGAAGCTGAGGGATGCAGCTGGAGGATGGGAAGATGAGCTTTGTTAGGGAGTCTGAGGAGGACACAGTGGGATAAGGTTATGTCCTCCCTTGTTAAAACTGACCAGGTACATTTCTTTACTCATGGACTCTTCTTTTAGCATTTCTTCAGTGATTAGAAATACTGAGATTTAAAATGCACATCTGTTTTAAGGCATCTGAAAGAATATCTATTTCTAATGTTATAAACTGGTATCATCTGTATGTAATCTTTCCTATTTTCACTTAGTATTATATTGCTGTGATTCACCTGTATTATTGTTTGTTGTTGGAGATTGTTTGTCTTGACTGATGTTCAGTGTTCTACTGTATGATTGTACCATAATTTATAGATATAATAAAAGTGTAAAAAGAAAAGTAAGAGAATGATGGTTAACTGCTTAGCTGGTTAACTCATATATTGGGAGGTAGGATAGATGATGGATAAGTTCCATGTAGTTAGATGTAGGTTATTTTCAAGGTCCTAGCTTTTATTTTGATTGGTGTTTATGCTATTAAAATGAATGAATGAACAAACAGATGGTCATACAAAACCACTGGTGAGAGTGGGCTACAAACCAAGGATTATGGTCAATCTGAATCTATATGCCTGAGGTCCAGAGGAAAGAAAAGACAAAATGTGTATTGGTATAGACTTGCCAAGATTTGTGCAGAGAACAGCTGTGGGGGGCGAGTCTTAGATAGAATTAGCTTCTGATTGTCTTTGCCTGGAAAATGCCTTTCTTGGGTCAACCCTTCACAGTGTTTCTCAAAGTATAATCCTCAGTCTGGGAGCATCAGCATCACATGAGAACTCAGGAAATGCAGTTGTTCAGGCGCCATTCTAGACCAGCTAAATCAACTGGTGTCGGTGGGCCCAGCTAGAAATGCAGTTGTTCAGGCCCCGTTCTAGATCAGCTAAATCAGCTGGTGGGAGTGGGCCCAGCGATTGGTGTTTTACTTAAGAAGCCCTCAAGGTGATTCTAATGCACACTGAAGGCTGAGCTCCACCATTCTACATTCACCTGAGAGAGGTTTATAATCGTGCCATTTGCCTAGAAATTTCCAAACTTCTGACTGAACGCAACGTATTGCTGGCCTTTACACAAGATCAAAGTTTTATAAAACCAAAACATGCCAATGTCTTGCCAGTGATGGACACCAAATAGGGAACAAGAATACAAAATCAAGTAAGTATTAGCATAGATAGGAAGGATTGGGGAACATTTTCTATGGAGATTGTTTCTTTTTTTGGGGGGTGGCATGGACGGAGTCTTGCTCTGTAACCCAGGCTGAAGTGCAGTGGCGTGATCTTGGCTCACTGCAACTCTTGCCTCCCGGGTTCAAGCGATTTTCCTGCCTCAGCCTCCTGAGTAGCTGGGACTACAGGCATGCACCACCACGCCCAGCTGATTTTTGTATTTTTAGTAGAGATGGGTTTCACCATGTTGGCCAGGATGGTCTTGATCTCTTGACCTCGTGATCTGCCTGCCTCGGCCTCCCCAAGTGCTGGGATTACAGGTGTGAGCCACTGCGCCCAGCCGATACAGTTTCTTGTGTGTATGTATCCTGGACTCACTTACTCATGGTGCCCTAAGACGTTCAGTGAAAAGACTCCCACGTCTAAGATGTGGAGGTTAGGCCTGTCAATAGTTTGGGCAACACCCTCTTCTGTGCCCATCCCAGTGTTTTACTGAAGCAGATTTTTGCTTGCCCTTAAGAAGAATGGTAGATCCCTCTGTAGGCTGTTTAAAGCTCCTATCTTTTTTAATTCTGCTTTTCTCTCTCTCCATATTCCACATCCCATAAATATGAGGTTTATGGAGAAAGTTAGTGTGAACACATACATATGAAGCCCAATCCTTGACACATACTTTCCTTAGAATCTCAGCTTTGTGCCTTCCTTAGCCAGAGGGCATGCTCTTAGAAAATAAGCTACATATGCACATGCTCCCAGAAAATAAGGCCCACCAGGCAGTTGGTGACACCTGTCAGTTTCATGAGTATAACAGCCACCCCACAAGGTGGCCACTTGTGGAAGGCATTGCTGTGAGCTACCCAAGAAGAGTAACAAGAACAGGAGATGTGCCCATTTTGCCTCTCAAATCCTGCCGAACCTACGTGGTGGCATTGTGCTCTGTACATAGTGGATTTGCTAAGTGCTGAAGGCTAGAAAAGACTTCTTGGTAGAGTGTTGTTATTAATGCTGTGTTTTAATTTGCACCCTGTGTGATATTGCACCGTATAGGTTTTTAAGTTATGTGAGTTCAGATATCCACAATCTATTAACATAATAACAACAAGTATTATTATTGTTGTTTAAATTGAGTAGAAAGTTCCGTCATTTCCTCAGTGGGAATCTGCCCTGCAGTGAGTGTGAGATGGGAGACAGATCTGGAGTTCCCTTAGCTGTCTGCAATTCTGCAGCCTCATCCCTCATAGGGTGTACACGTCTCCCTGCCCTGAGTGAGACTCTGGTATTGAGGGTGTGTTTTCTTGCGTCATGTAACCTCTGTGTCCAAACCGACTAACTCATTTTGGTGCTTGACCAAAGGAACCCCAGCGCATCAGTGCTGTGGGAAAACTGACCCACACTGAGCTCTTTGCAGTATTTTCCTGAAGAATTTCAGAGATATTTTGACTAGACAAAATATTGCCCTATGCCACATAGGATTTGACCCACTGTCATCTTTTTGTTTTGTTTTTTTTTTTGAGACGGAGTCTCACTCCTGTTGCCCAGGCTGGAGTGCAGTGGCACGATCTCGGCTCACTGCAAGCTCCGCCTCCTGGGTTCACGCCATTCTCCTGCCTCAGCCTCTCGAGTAGCTGGGACTACAGGCGCCCGCCACTACGCCCGACTTATTTTTTGTATTTTTAGTAGAGACGGGGTTTCACCGTCTTAGCCAGGATGATCTTGACCTCCTGACCTCGTGATCTACCCGCCTCGGCCTCCTAAAGTGCTGGGATTACAGGCGTGAGCCACCGCACCTGGCCGACCCACTGCCATGTTAACAATACCTTTTGATGCACCGAGTACTCTGCTAAGCACCTCGGTACATGAGCTCACTTAGTCAAACTTTGTTCTCTCTCCTTCTGCTGGGTGTGTAGCCCTTAAAAATAGATCTTTACTCTCAGGTATGTGGGAAAAAATGATATTTCATCATATTTATCTTGATGGGGTAGAGCAAACTGGCTGGCTCCAAGACCGGAAAGAGAGTGCTTGAAATAATTTTCTTCCAGTTTGACTAGGGTATGAAATAGTGGTTTCTCCACTTTAGCAACACCAGTTTATGGGAGCCCCTCCTCCTTTCTCTCCTTATCTGGGATTTAGTTCCCCTCCTTATCCTTGGCCTTGAAAACTAACAGTACAGTCCGTAAGGAACTGGGCACGAGAATGGGGCCCTGAAAGTGCAGTCATTATTCTGTCTTTATATTCTATATGAGATGTATGAGAGACCAAAGAAGGTTGTGGTGGAACTGAATTTTAATTGGGGCTTCATTGATTGGAAACATAACCCATTTCCAAGATAATAAAGTCATAGCTGTGGAGCAGGCTTTCGATGGCTTTTCTGTTGCTTGGGAACTCTCTGTGGGAGGGACACATCTGAGAGTTGGCAGGTCCTGCCATGTACATGTTGGGGGTGGGCGGCACTCAGGTGGCCTTACAAACGTTGACTGAATGTGGTGGGCAACCTCTGATGATCCCCACCTCCTGGTATTCATGCCTTGGTATAATCTCATCCCTTCAAATGTGATCTAGATCTTAGATCCCATTCTTTTGGTGTGTGTCAAAATTTGTCTACCGTAAAATTTATCATTTTAACCGTTTGTAAGTATACAGTTCAGTAAGTGTTAAGTATGTTCACATTGTTGTGCAGTCAATCTCCAGAACGTTTTCATTTTGCAAATCTGAAACTCTATACCCATTAAAAGATAACTCCCTGTTCTTCTTCCCCCCAGGCCCCGGGCAGTCATCATTCTACTTCTATCTTCATTAATTTGGCAACTCTAGGTACCTCATACAGTGGAATCATACAGTATTTAATCATTCTTTTTTTTTTTCCGAGGCAGAGTCTCACTCTGTCACCCAGGCTGGAGTGCAGTGGCGCGACCTCCGCTCACTGCAAGCTCTGCCTCCCGGGTTCACACCATTCTCCTGCCTCAGCCTCCCAAGTAGCTGGGACTACAGGCGCCCACCACCACACCCAGCTAATTTTTTTGTATTTTTTAGTAGAGGTGGGGTTTCACCATGTTAGCCAGGATGGTCTCGATCTCCTGACCTCGAAATCCACCCGCCTCGGCCTCCCAAAGTGCTGGGATTACAGGCATGAGCCACTGCGCCTGGCCCAGTATTTAATCATTCTTAAGTGTGTGCCTATCCTGGACTCACTTACTCAGGGTGCCCTAAGACATTCAGTGAAAAGACTCACAGGTCTAAGATGTGGAGGTTAGGCGTGCCAAAGTTTTGGGCAACACTCTCTTCCATGCCCATCCCAGTGTTTTACTGAAGCAGATTTTTGTTTGCCCTTAAGAAGAATGACAGGTGTCTCTGTAGGTCGTTTGAAGTTCGCATTTTTAAATTCTACTTTTCTGTCTCTTCATATTCCATGTTTGTGACTGGCTTATTTCACTTAGCATAATGTCCTCACGGTTCATCCATGTCGTAGCCTGTGTCAGAATTTCCTTCCTTTTTAAAGCTGATTGGTATTCAGGTGTATATATGTCACATTTTGTTTATCCGTTCATCCACTGATGGACACTTAGGTTGCTTCCACCTTTTGACTATTGTGAATCATTATGCTGAGACATGGGTGTATGAATTGTGCCTCGCTTTTAACAAAGAAAATGCAGCAAAAGTGGCGGCTGTCAGCCCCGAGGTTAGATGATGGAGCCACTCTAGCGTTGTCTTGCCTGCCCTCGCTGGCTAGCTCTCTCCCACTCTCGAGGCAAGCCAGCTGCCATATCGTGAGCCGCCCTACTCAGAGGCCCGTATGGCAAGGAACTGAAGGAGGGCTCCAGCCTAAGCCAGCGGGGAACCGAGGCCTGCCAATAGCCACATGAGTGAGGTTGGAAGCGGGTCCTCCCCTAGTCAAACGGAGACATCTGCAGCCCCGCTGACACCCCGACTGTGGCCTTGTAAGACACCCCGAGCCAGGGTGTGGCCACTCCTGGGTTTCTGACCCATAGAAACTGTGAGATCATAAATGTTTGTTTGTTTAAACCTCTAAGTTTTGGGGGTCATTTTTTCTGCCACATTAGATAACTGACACACTGAATACTTCTCCGGTGGGCTCCACTTCTCACTGCTCTAACCACCGAGAGATTGTGGTGACTCAGGTCACAGTCATCGGTGAAACCTTTGGAAGATCATGCAGGGGTTTATAAGAATAGCAAACATTTGGAGTACTAACTGCATGTCAGGCACCATTCTAAGCATTATTGTATTTTCCTATACAGTTCTCACAGATTCCCTCTGAGAGTGGGTGCTCTTATCACCCCCTTTTTCTAGATGAAGAAACTGAGGAACACATAGTTTGTTCCTGGTCAAGTCTGCACAGGGAGCAGGTGGTGGACCAGGATGGGAACTCGGGTCATCACACTGACGGACAGACTCATGTTTTTCATCACCCCATGAGACTCCTGTCTGGTAACACTGAGCTGGGCCCAGGACTTTCAGGCGGTCAGTCCAACTCTTGGCCTGTGAGTTTATGGGGGAGGTTAGTATGAAGACTGGCATGTTTTCCCTCTCTTTGTATTCCGAAAGTTTTCCTTTCCATGAAAAAGAATAATGTGCCTGTCCACCTTCCCTCTTCCTGAGGAATGTCGGGAAGTTAAGCTCTTCTCAAGCAGCCACCAACGCCAGGAGAGTTAATTAAGTGTTTTGGCAGTTTCTTTATCTTGCTTGCTGTATCCGGGTGATAAGGCTTGAGGAGAATTTGAAAAGCTGGCTGTGAGATTTGGCACCTCACTGGAAGCTAACATTGACAGCTTTGTCCTTTTCCTTCTGCAGAATTGTGTGTGTGTGTGTGTGTGTGTGTGAGAGAGACAGAGAGAGGAGAGAGAGAAAGACAAGAGTGTGTGGGTGATTGTGAGCGTGTATGCATTCTTCAAGTTGGCATTTTGTCCGTGGGGAGGTAATAGGTAGGTGAGGGGTTACCTCCCCTGTGCCAGGCCCCTGGCTGCATTCAAGGGTATAGAAGTGGTCTTGGCCGCTTGTTGAATTGTCCTCCTCCCCCGCTGAAATTCTTGTGTTGATGTCCTAAACCCCAGTGCCTCAGAGTGTGACCTTATTTGGAAATAGGGTCATTGCAGATGTTACTCGTGAAGATGAGGTCATACTGGAGTTGTGTGGGGCTCCAATCTCATATGACCGGTGTTCTCATAAAAAAGGAAATTTGGACACCGACATCACACTGAGAGAACACCATGTGAAGGTGAAGGCAGAAATTGGGATGATGCATTTACAAGCCAAGGATCAGCAGAGATTGCCAGCAAACACCAGAAGCCAGGAGAGAGATTCTCTCTCGCAGCCCTCAGAAGGAGCCAACCCTGCGGACATTTTGATCTGGGACTTCTGGCCTCTGGAACGAGGAGACAATACATTTCTATTGTTTTAGCTGCGGTAGTTTGTTGTTTAGTCTGTGGTACTTTGTTGCAGCAGCCGTAGCCAACTAATAACGGTCCCCAAGAAGTCACACTTAAGCAAGGCACAGCCATTCACTAAATGCCAGAGCAGAAATATAGCCAAGAGGACATGAAACTGCCGGAGAGTGATCAGAGTAGAGTGCAAGAGCGAAGGAAAGTGAGCTTCCAAGGGAGCCTGGAAGGGCTGGATGCAGTGTGGGAACTGGACAGTTGCTAGTAAAGAATCCCCTTGGCAGGGAGAGCTGCTGGTAAAGAATCCCCTTGGCGGGGAGAGCTGCTGGTAAAGAATCCCCTTGGCAGGGAGAGCTGCTGGTAAAGAATCGCCTTGGTAGGGAGAACTCCTGGTCCGCCTATGGTGTGGGACTTGGTAGAGCCATGCTTGGTTAGGAGGACACCTCCCAGCCTGTATTTCAAGTTCATTTTCTGTACTTGGTGCACAGACCTCATTATCTCTCTACAACAGCCCCGGACCTGCAGTCAATAGAATCAGAACCCTTCCATGTTCCTTGAAAGCCATGGCCTAATCCATCAAGATCTGTGTTCTAAGGACCTTGGACAGTTGCGCTTTCCCCTTCGAGTTCTAATGCCTAAGTTAGCTGATAACTGACCCTGATTTATTGCTGGATTCTGGGCTCACAGTGAATATATATATATATTTATCTATGAGAAGAAAGAATTAGGGACAGTGACTGTTTCTTGCCTTACCCTCTCAAATAGATACCTCAAATAAAACCTCAGAGGTGGGGAACCCCAGAAGGAGGGTCTTTAGGGCTGCTAGGCAGAGGGGTCACCAAATCAGGCCAACACTGCTAACTCTATGGCTTTTGTGTCCTGCATCCGTGATGACCGAGGTATATTGTATATGGTTCATCCAGGGAACTGTCCTTTAGCTACTGCTGAAACTTGGAGTTTAGTGTCCCTTCACACGCTCCACCTACCCCAAACCCACCACCACCATATGGGGTCTGGGATAGACTGGATTTTTACTTTCAATTCTTCACTCCCTCCCTCTGCTGTGTGACCTGGCAGAATGGCCAGAGGAAGTGTCCCTGCCCCGTGGATGCGGGGCTTGCTTTGGCCCGTGGTGTGTTAGCAGTCAGCATGAGACCAGCATGGCCTCTTGTGCTCTTGATCTCAGAGATCTTCCTGGAGAAGAATATACCCTGGGAGCCGCTGGTCCAAGGAGAATGCAGTGGCACATGAAACTGACCCGGACCCACCCCACAGCTCAGGATCTGTCCCAGCTGAAGCCAGCAGAGCCACAGCCAGCCTGCAGATCCAGGAGAAGCCAGTGAATCTTTGCTGTTGTAAACCGCCGAGATTTTAAGATGTATCTGCTACATAGCAAAACTGATCGATATTGGATCCTCAGGAAATGTCTGTCTGTAATTTTTTTTTTTTTTTTTGAGACAGAGTTTCGCTCTTGTCACCCAGGCTGGAATGCAATGGCGCCATCTCAGCTCACTGCAACCTCCACCTCACAGGTTCAAGCAATTCTCCTGCCACAGCCTCCCAAGTAGCTGAGAGGCACCCGCTACTATGTCTCACTAATTTCTGTATTTTTAGTAGAGACAGGGTTTCACCACGTTGGCCAGGCTGGTCTTGAACTCCTGACCTCAGGTGATCTGCCCACCTCAGCTTCCCAAAGTGCTGGGATTACAGGTGTGAGCCACCATGCCCAGCCTCTGTTTGTAGTTTAACAGGTATAGTCATGTGCTGCATAATGACATTGCAGTCAACCTACATATATGACTGTGGTCCCATGAAATTATAATACCATGTTTTTACTGTATTTTTTTATGTTTAAATACAAAAATACTTGCCATTGTGTTACAGTTGCCTAGAGTGTTCAGTACAGTAACATGCTGTACAGGTTTATAGCCTAGGAGCAGCTGGCTGTACCATATAACCTAGGTGTGTAGTAGGCTGTTCCTTCCAGCTTTGTGTAAGTTAATTCTGTGATGTGCACACCATGATGAAATCGCCTAATGATGCATTTCTTAGAATACATCCCTGTCGTTAAGCAACGCATGACTGTATTTTTGATTGCTACTGTGTGCCAGGCACTATGCCCAGGAGACAAAGGCACATACCAAATTTAGTTAAATCTTAAAATGCCATCTATTGTAAGAGCTATCATTATTTTATGTTTTGCTGAGAAAGAAACAATACTAACCATTAAATTATGGCACAATGTTATTTTTAAGATGCATTCCAGGCCAGGCACGGTGGCTCACTCCTGTAATCCCAGCACTTTGGGAGGCCGAGGTAGGTGGATCACGAGGTCAGGAGATCGAGATCGAGACCATCCCGGCTAACACAGTGAAACCCCGTCTCTACTAAAAATACAAAAACAAAATTAGCTGGGCGTGGTGGCAGGTGCCTTGTAGTCCAAGCTACTCAGGAGGCTGAGGCAGGAGAATGGCATGAACCCAGGAGGCGGAGCTTCCAGTGAACTGAGATCGCACCATTGCACTCCAGCCTAGGTGACAGAGCGAGACTCCGTCTCAAAAAAAAAAAAAGATGCCTTCTAATTTCAGAATGTTAAAATGTAAAATAAAAATTGTATCTTAGAATTGAAGAACAGTAATAGGGAACCAGACAAATGTGGTCTCTGCTCTGATAGAGCTCATATTCTATAGGAAGAGCAGGTGTTCGGTTGGTCGGTAGCGTGAGGAATGTGTTGCAAGGACAGGCACAGGACACTCTGGAAGTGAATGGCAGGGCAGTCTGTGGGGTGCTACATCTTTCTCAAGACAATGATGCTGAAGTTGAAACCAGAAGGATGGGGAAGAGTTAACTGGACAAGAGAGAGGAGGGTCAGCAGAGAAGGATCCTTCCAGGCAGAGAGAATGGCAGGTAAGCGGATCCCGAGGTGAGAAACAGCGTGATGCACTTGAGGAACTGGCAGATCCACACGGCTGCCCTGGGTGGATGTCAAAGAAAAGCCAGAGCTAGATGGTAAAGCACTAAAAACAAACTTCATCTGGAAAAATGGTTGCCACCAGGTAAAAGCCCTCAGTATAGAACTGGGTTCAATTCCAAATATAATAGGAAAAGTGGGGATTTTTAGCCAAGCTGTAGGGTGGGGTTAGTGGGTGGAAAATTACTAAGTAGAAACATCAGGGTAAGGGGGGATTCTGACTCAATGGACCTAACAGGATTCTTACTGAAGGCAGGCCAGGAGGATGGTGGAGGATGAGGAACAGGATCAGATATCAAGGGTGAGCATGTGACAGATGGAGGATTTTGCTAAACTGACTCATAGGGTTCTTGCTAGAATCAGACAATGCAGAGAGGAATGCAGAAGCCCCAAAGCTAGGGCTTCTTTGAGAAGAGAGCTCAGAAGAACCGGAGTGGAGTTTGGTTAAGGAGAGAATCTTTGTCATGGACAAGGGAAGAACAGCCTGCGGGAAAGCTGGATGGTCCATGGTGGCCTGTGTGGACTGGGGGCCTGGGAAACCACGGGAAGGATGTTGAACAGTCCCATGGGCGTGGGAAGTCACAGATAAGACACGTGAAGGTGGTGGCAGTGGGAAAATATGGGGGATGGTTTCAGGAAGTATTTCAGGCTAGAATCACCAAGATTTGATGACAAACTGGATGAGAGTAGCAAGCTGCGTATCACCATGGGGATACTGATTTTGTGGAACTAGAGAATCTGCCGTATTATTTTTTGATTGTGCTTGCTTTCCACTTTGCTGCTCCAGGCCCCCCACTAGTCTGGCTAATTGAGAGTAAAAGAGCTTATGCTTTTGGAATAGAGAAATCTTTGCTTTTTTCTATCGCCAAATAGAACCAAGTGACTAAGCAGGCAGAGATAATTTCTACAGAAATCGTGCAGGGCGTGTGATAGAAGTGCTAATTTTAGTTTAGTTTTCCAAATATGGATGGAAAAAGCTTTATATTTTTAAAAAATAGTAGTCTGCGTTTAGGGGATCCAATCAAAACCGTCACAACCTGGAATTTGAAGGGTGGTCAGCATTTACGCCAAACCTTGTGGCTGCCAAGTGATGTCAAGAGCTTCATTAGAGAGTCCGTAGGAAAGAATCATCACCCTTAAGGAATTCCTGTAGGTTTTCATAGAATGAAGCTGCTGGAGGTCCATTTAACAGGAAGAATGTGGAAGCCTTTTTCCACTTTTAATTTAAGAGTTTGAAAGCCCAGCTGGGCTGAGAGAGGCAAAAATGCTGACTCCGTTCGAAGAAACTGAAGGAGGCTGGGAGAGGTTGATTGCTGCCTTTCTGTACAGGTGGGGTTTTCTTCTTAGTAATCGAGTGTTTGCATCACAAAAGCTTCCTTTTCTTTAACCACAGCAGCAGGAGTTTGAAGATTTCTGAAATGTCTTTCATTTAGAAGCAAATCAGAATGATTCTGTACTCGGCCTTTTGGCTAAGATCAAGTGCAGAATGATTCTGTACTCAAAGACAGTAGTTGCTTCCTGATGACTTTGTTACTGTGGTAATCTTCAGGGCTGTTTCTTTAGTCTCCCCCATTTCTTTCAGGTGCAGGTTTCCCCTCCTCGTCCCTCTCCCAGTTGGTCCCTGCCTCTGTCCTACCTCTCTCTCCCTGGGGAATGATGGAGTCCAGCCTGGACACCTGGCAGAGTGTGATTCCTCCTGAGGTGGAAGGACTGAGTTTCAGAGCAGTCAGGGATCAGGTGTAGGGCTTGCTGTCTCTCTGCAAGTTTGCTCTGCAAGTTTCTGGAGCCCTAAGACTGCTGTGTTGTGCTGCTTGATTGTAGAGGGGACATTTATCCCTCCATGGACTGATTGCTGTGACTCTCAGCTCCCCAACTCCCAACACCCTTCGACTCTTTTTGGTCTTTTTAACATTCGTTCATGCACACATCATTTGCAGAGTTCCTGCAATTGCCCGGTCTCACCCAGGTACTGGAAGAAATACAAACTATTATAGATCAGATCAAAGTTGCTCACAGTCCTGCAAGGGAGAAACATAATAGCCTGCAGATAATTACCCTCAAGTGTGATAAATGCTGTAGTAGAGGAATGAGCAGCATGCCGTGGGAGCTTGAGGCTGGCGAGGAGTGACAGTTTCTCCTAGGGGGATATGGCAAGGCTTCAGAGAAATGAAATCGCTGCCCAGTCTTTACAAATACATAAAAATGGACCTGAAAACAAACGTGGGGCTGGGCATCCAGCCAGAGAGGGAATAGTATATCTAAAGACAGAGATTCTGTATGGCTGGAGCAAAGTGTGCATGTGTATGTGTGGGGAGTGGGAGATGTGAAACGGTTAGGGTGCATTGAGGCTGACTGCTGGGGGCCCCCTCCCTGCAGGGTCCAATGAGAAGGTGGAGACAGAGGAAGAAACCCAGGAGAAATGAGATGTTCAGCCCTGGAAAAGGAATTCATAGGAGCAGCTCGTTATCACTGCGTGCCATGAGAATTCTGCTTATCCTTGCGTCTTATTGAGCCCTGCTAGCCTACAGGCAGGATGAGCCTGGGGAATCGGGGAATCGTAGACCTGTGAATTTCTAGGGGTGAGAAGAGTTTGGGAAACTCAGTGACCATGGAAGGGATATCCTCTCCCTCCTGCTTCCAACAAGTGGCTTGAAAAACTTTCCTGGGTCATTCAATCAAGTCAGTTATGTCTTTTTTTTTCGGCCCCAGTTTGACTTCCTGATAGCTTTGTGGCCAGTGAAAGGTGGAAATGTGCTCTCTGTTGTGAATATGTCAGTTCTTGTCACATCCCGCAAGTACTCCAAGCAGCTCTTTCTTGTTTCCACCTTGTTTTCCTCTCTGGAAACCCACCATGTTATCAGTCTGGTTCATCTTTTTTTGTTTTTTTTTCTTTATCTGAGATGGAGTCTCACTCTGTTGCCCAGGCTGGAGTGCAGTAGAGCGATCTCAGCTCACTGCATCCTCCGCCTCCCGGGTTCAAGCACTTCTCTGCCTCACCCTCCTGAGTAGCTGGGATTACAGGCGCCTGCCACCACACCCGGCTAATTTTTGTGTTTTTAGTAGAGATGGGGTTTCGCCATGTTGGCCAGGCTGGTCTTGAACTCTTGACCTCGTGATCCACCTGCCTCGGCCTCCCAAAGTGTTGGGGTTACAGGCATGAGCCACCACGCCCAGCCCAGTCTGGTTCATCTTTAGTTCATTTTGTGGAATGCCTCTAAATGACACTTACCCATCTTCTCCCATTAGTTCTCTTCCTTGAGATTTCGTGCCCTTCATCGTGTGTCTGCTGCTCAAATTTTCATCAGTAGGTCAGCTGTTATTGAAACCCTCCTTTTTTTCTTTAAGAAAATTTATTTGTACCTCTACAGCAGAAATAGAGAAATAGAAAATAAGTTTGTGCAAACCATACTTTATGAAATGGATCCTCATAGCACATCCTTTTTAATGCAGGCTTGTTGCAACATTATTCCTGGATTTTCAAAATCCAGCCAACATGGATACCTCTGCTACTCTGAAACCCTCCTTTTTGCAGAGCACATTGCTAGGTGCTGAGAGTCAAGAGAATTCCTGGGAGCTGCTTCATTCTAGTAGCTTATTTTTTAATTGAAGAGAAAGACCAGGAATACACAACCATCTCTTTGACCACTACTAACTTGAGAAATGTCGCATAAGGCCTTCTATTTAAAAGTACACATGAATTCCCCATATATCCAGAGTGCTAGGGGACGTAATGTATGTTGAATTAGTTGCCCTGTCCTCACCAACTTCCAGGCCGTGCACTCATAACCTTTGGAAGGCACAGGCCTCTGCTCTCCAAGACACCTCCCTGCCATCTCAGTCATTGTTGACCAAACCTTAAGTGAACAATTGATCCTAGGCTAGTCTGTTTACCAGCTGGCCAGCAGCAAATCAGAATGTCTCTTTCAAACACACTCAGGACTGAATCAGCCTTAGGATGCTAAGCAAATCATTCCGTAGGATAGGACCCAGTCACATAGAAGCTACAGCTGGGAAAGGCAGAATTCATAGTAGAGAGTGCTGGTCCACCTAGAGGCCAGCCCAAGAGGCCAGAGGTGGCCATCCCCAAAAGAGAGATGGAGAGAGTCTTTGCTTTTTTTCTCAGATGTTTTCCCAAATCCCCAGGAAGCCCAGTGTCTCTACCTTTTCAGTGAAGCCTCTGTCTTCTAGAGTATGCTTTCCCTTCATTTGAACTGATTTGAGTGGATTGCAAGCTCTTATCAAGAATGGTCAGTGTCAGTCAGTCACACATGGAGCCATGGAAGACCTACATTGCATACTTGTGACAAGTAGGAAGGAATGGGAAGACAGGGAAAAGGTTCAGAAAGATAGATATGTGCACATCTTTTGAGGGACTTTTGGGATCTAGTTTCTAAGGTTTCTTCTATGATTCTTTCTCACATTAGGTTCTTAGTGTAGAATATTTGAGGTGGCCCAGGGATTCTGTATTAGTTAGAACATAGGGTGAGCTGCCAAAACAAAGAGATCCCATCATGAAGTGGCTAAAATGAGATGCAGGTTATGGCTAAATAAGTGCCTTCAATGAGAAAAAGTCTGTCACTTGGAATACCCCAGGGATGAGCAGTTTAGGCCAACAAGGAGCTCACCCCTCCTCAGGAATTCCAAGACCACTACAGTCGTTACTATTTCTGAGACATCAGAAAGTGGGGAAGTACAGAAGGAGCAAGACTGAAATTAAAAAAAAAAGAAAAAAGAAAAAGGAAACAAGAAGGGGGAGACCAGGAGAGATAGCTTGATATATAAGAAGATGACCTGAAAGTTACACACATCACTTTCACACATGATCTGGTTGCCTGATCATGACATATTCACATGACCACACCTAGCTGCAAGGGAGGCTGAGCAATGTTTTCTTTCTCATTGTGGGTACTTATATCGCCTTTTATATCCTAGGCGTAGAAATCACATAGCATCACTTTTTTTTTTTTTTTTTTTGAGATAGAGTCTTGCTCTGTCACCCAGGCTGGAGTTCAGTAGCATGATCTCAGCTCATTGCAACCCCTGCCTCCCAGGTTCATGTGATTCTCCTGCCTCAACCTCCTGAGTAGCTGAGATTACAGGCCTGCACCACCACACCCAGCTAATTTTTGTATTTTTAGTAGAGATGGAGTTTCGCCATTTTGGCTAGGCTGGTCTCAAACTCCTAACCTCAGGTGATCCACCTGCCTCGGCCTCCCAAAGTGCTGGGATTACAGGTGTGAGCCACCATTCCCAGCCAACTTCTGCCATACTGTATTGATCAAAATAGTCAGGACTTTCTATAATATTATGAAAAGGCAGAGAGGGAGATTGGATGGGTACTGGGGATTGATTAGCCACAGTCTTTGCCACAGACTCTTTTGGACTGAGCTGATAGGTCAAAGGTTAGCTTATGCGGTAGCATGGGCTGTAGTTTTTTGCACTGACCAACACCCGAACTTTTAGAAGACTTTCAGAAGATTTGTTGCTGCTGTGAGTGACATCAGTTCACAGCCTGAGAGAGAACTCTCGGTCCATGCTGTCCCTCCTTGGGCTCACTCAAACGAAATGGGTCTGAGCTGCAACACCGTGCATTGCCACCCGGGAGAAACCTGCCTGTCGGGGCTGAGAGACATCCTGTAGTGGCTGCCCATCTCCTTTGCCCCAAATGTCAAGTGGAAGAGGTGCTTCACATATTTATTTCTTCCTACATGGGCTCATTTATTGTAAGCCTATTGTGACCTTTGGAAAACCAAGCTTTTATCTTGATTTTGGAGTGTGATCAAGGTGACAGTTGTTCTCTGGATGACAGGAATCTGACTTTGGTTTTGCTTTTTCTATAGAGGTCAGTTGGCCTCAAATTTGGGCCAATTTGCATTTGAAGGAAACCTCCAAGGACAGATGCCTTGTCCTCATTAGCTAATTTGTCAGGCAGTCTTTCCTGTGTGGCACAGAACCTTTTATAGATTTTTCCTCAAACTCGTTTTGGTCGGCCAGTGCCTGCCTGCCTTTCTTTCTGGAAATGTGCTGTGTATTTGTGGGGACGTGACTCCATGGTGCGTCTCTCTTCCCAATACATTCCCTTTCCCCTATCCACAGCCCTGTTACTTCTGTCTTTCTTCCACTCTCAGTGCAGCAGTTTTAAAGTACATCCACAGATTCTTTGGCACTCCTACCTTCGAGAGGTACAGACTGTGTCCCTACTTCTGGAAACTGGGCCAGCTATTGTGACTATTTTGATCAGTAGAGTATGGCAGAAATGATGCTATGTGATTTCTACGACTAGGATATAAAAGGTGACATGGCCTCTTCCGTGTCCAGAATACCCCTCTTGAAAGCTTCAGCCACCATGTGAATGTGGTGCCCTGGGACTGCCATATTGTGAGGAAGCCCAAACTACCTACACAAAGAGACCATGGAGAGGCCAATGAGAGGAGAGAGATGCTTGGGCCACCCCTGGCTGCTGCAGCCACTGCTGTCCCAGCTGCAGATACTGTCTGACTGCAACGACTTGTGAGACCCTGAACCAGAACTACCACTTCCTTCCCAAATTCCTAAACCATAGAAACTGTGAGAGATGATAAAGATGGTGTTAAATTTGGGGATGATTTGTTATATAGTAGTTGCTGATTGGAACCTCAATCAATAAAAAGGCATCTCCTTGCTGCATCATCAGTGTGCCTGTCTTGATAGAGAAGCTAATAGGTACCCATTTTCAGAGTCTTACTTTTCCTAGGAGCAGCTCGAACCTTTCACTGGACCCCCGTTTCCCAAGAGAGGGTTCATGTGGCCCTTGTGTTCCTGAACTCTGTCAAAGATGACCACTCCCTGAGGTTGCACACGAAGGCCAGAAAGGCTACTGACCTCAATCTCTGCTGTGTCATGTTTCTGTCACACAGAGCTATTCCTTATCACCCCACGGTCACATCCGCAAAAGGATGCCCCAGTCCCTCCTCACCTCAAGCATCATCCAGCGAGGCTGTGTATGGTGCTTCTGATGGAAGCTGAGCCTGAGTCCCTGATCCCTCACTTCCTTGGCATGAGACTGAAGCCTGAGATACCTTTACTTTCTCTGTGCCAGGCCTGTGCTAGGCATGGAGGATACGGAGGAGAACATTAGATGTGAGAAAGTTTTTAAAAATAAAATCCTTCTGCTTTGGGTATAAATCTCAGGAGCAAGCTGATTTTGCAAGGCCTCCCCCTTACCTTAGCATGTATATTAACATATTCATGATATAAAACATTAAGAGCCCACGTTCTGGATAGGTCAGGCAACAGCTGTACCACTTAGTAGCTCTGTGATTTTGAGCAAGTTACTTAACCACTCTGAGCCTCTTCAACACAAAGGCAACCAGGCCTGCCTCTAGGATTGCTGTGAGGAAATGTGAGAAAGGCTGTCCAGCATTTAGCAGGTGCTTCTAAGTGTGAGTTCCATTCCCCATGGACCACCATTCCCCTATATAACCAGCAACCATCAGAGCTACCAGCCCAAGCCATTCCATCTTTTGTAAAACACCAAACTGAAGAACCACATGGGTTCTCCAGGGTACTCTGTCTCTGACAGCTGACAAGGGTTTTCTTTTTCCTGCCTACCAGCAAGAAGCCAGGGTCCCAGCTTGGTTCCATCTGGTATCTTGCTTCCTGGCCTAACAAAAAAAGGAAATACCAGTGGAATGTTCACATATAGCTGGGGGTGAAACAGACCCTCTTCCAGGAAGGCGGGGATGGGGGGATGCTCAGAAGGCACTTCTGTTGTCTAAAGTGCCCACTATAATAACTCCCCAAATTGTGTTCAGAGAAACTGTATTACAAATAACAGAGCTGAATCTCGTGTTAGCCTTTGTTAATTCAGTGTTAGGCACCTGGGATGCATCCTTGGACAAGAGAGACTCCCTGCATTATGTGGTTCTCTTCATTTCTAGTGATTGGCACCTCAGATATCAAGGGTGGAGACTTAAAAAATAAAAAAATAAAGACTGGCACTAGTTTAAAAGCCGCATGTAATTCTTGATTAGTTTTCTTGATTAGTTTGGGGAAATTAACTGTATTTTGATTATTTATCAGGACAAAGACTTGCCTTGTGATTGCCTGAGTAACCTTTCTTTTTTTTTTTTTTCTTTTTTTGAGATGGAGTGTCATTCTGTCGCCCAGGCTGGACTGCGTAGTGCAATCTTGGGTCACTGCAACCTCTGCCTCCCGGGTTCAAGCAATTCTTATGCCTCAGCCTCCTGAGTAGCTGGGACTACAGGCGCGAGCTGCCATGCCCGGCTAATTTTTGTATTTTTATAGAGGCGGGGTTTCACCATGTTGGCCAGGCTGGTCTCGAACTCCTGACCTCAGGTGATCTGCCCACCTTGGCCTCCCAGAGTGCAGGGATTATACAGGTATGAGCCACCGCACCTGGCCTGCCTGAGTAATCATTTAGAGCAAAAGTTGTGAGGTAGAATCTGGAAGGAAAGAGCCTCTGAGATCAGTGATCCATTCTAGACAATCACACTTTGAGACATTTGGCGTAGATGAGTCACCTTAGACTAATTTATGGTGTGTTTTCTATTAGAATTGCAAAATTCTAACACTTGCAGGGTGTTAAAATCTGACTTCACATCATATTTAATACATACTATATTTAAAACTGGGATATGAACTGAAACAAAAGCAAAAACTAGAAAGAACTACACTCGTTTGCTGACTTCTGAACTGATCTTGGGTTTGGCCATTGTCATTTTTATTTCCACCATTGTGACTCTCTGTATCTCAGTAATGTATTTTGGATCTGAACCATACCATGAATTATCAGAATTATTCAACTAGGACAAACCTAAAACATCGGAACACCCCAGCAGAGCTGGAACTGAACTGGTTGTTGCCTGGCTCCCTGGTTCCCACCCAGCGTGACGGTGTGATGGGCAGCGTGACAGCCGTGGCTGCTGTGGTGTCTGCGACTGGGCTTCCACTTCAGCTCTGCCCTGATGCAGGGGCAGTGCCAGTGATGGCCTTGATGCCCTAAATGGTGGCTTCTCCGCTGTGCCAACCCTTCCGCTCCTAATGTGGTGGTAAAATTCAGATTATTATGTAAGATATCTATAAACATTGGTGGAAAGAGCTGGAGAGTGGAAATGAGTGTAATCGGGGCTCTATGGGGCAGAAGTTATCAAAGGAGAAGGCACCAAGGCCAGCATCAAGGTGTGTTTGGAGCTAGAAGAGTTGCCCTGGAGAATATCTAGTTATAGTGATCCTTAACCAAAGGTGGTAGAAAAATGTGGGGCTGAGAGAGGGCATTTGGAAATGTGGATGGTGAGTTCCACAGTGTTGGCGTAGGGGTGGAGATGTGATTGGCATTTAATCATAGGGTCAGGGAACTTAATGTCCTCCACGATAGGGTAGTCTTACAAAGCAAAGAATTGTCCCACTCCAGATACCAATAGTACTCTGGTTGATAGGTGTTAGACCAACTCTTTTGTTTTATAGAGGAGAAAATGGAGACCCAGAGAGATGATGTAATTTGTGCAAGGTCACACAGCTAGGAAATGGCAAGAACTGCGAATGGGAACCCGGTTCTTTGGACCCTAAAACTGAGGTCTGTTTTCATCATGCTCCTTGTTAAGGGGAAAAAATTAACTTATGGTGTAGTGATTAGAGGGAAACGTCTGCATGGCATTGTATATGGTATCAGCACATTACTACTGTGCCATTTGACACACGTCTCCAAACAGAAGTGAGAAAATAAGAGTGAGTGTGTGTGTGTGAGAGAGAGAGAGAGACAGAGAAGGAGGGAGAGAGAGAGAGAAAAATACCTCATTCTCTGCCAAGTAGAAGCCCTAAACTGAACTGGATTCAATTTGGGGGTCCTGAGCACCACTACAGAAGGTATCAGTCAATAAGTATATTACTTCGTTTTAGGATTTTTTTAACAGCTTTATTTAGATGTAATTAATATACCATATTAATTCACCTATTTAAAGCACACAATTCAATGTGTATTCACATAGTTAGACAGCCATCCCCACTGTCTAATTTTGGAAGATTTTAATTACTTCAGAAAGAAACCCCCATACCCGCACACAGTCATTCCCTATGAACTGCCTGCACCTTTCCTTCAGCCCTGGGCAGCCCCAGTTTGGTTTCTGTTTCTATGGATTTGTCTATTCTAGAGATTTTATAGTGATCGAGTTATATAATATGTGTTCTTTTGTGACTGACTTCTTTCACTTAGCATAACGTGTTCAAGGTTCATGTAACCATGGGTGTGCTACCTTTTGGCTTCCCTGGGCCATATTGGAAGAAGAATTGCCTTGGGCAATTTTAAATGTAGTAAAATACACTAACAATAGCTGATGAGCTAAAAAAAATAAAATAAAAAAGGTTCATCCATAATTTTCTTTTTTTTTTTTTTTTTTTTTTGAGACGGAGTCTCGCTCTGTCGCCCAGGCTGGAGTGCAGTGGCGCGATCTTGGCTCACTGCAAGCTCCGCCTCCCGGGTTCACGCCATTCTCCTGCCTCAGCCTCCGGAGTAGCTGGGACTACAGGCGCCCGCCACCGCGACCGGCTAATTTTTTGTATTTTTAGTAGAGACAGGGTTTCACCGTGGTCTCGATCTCCTGAACTCGTGATCCACCCACCTCGGCCTCCCAAAGTGCTGGGATTACAGGCGTGAGCCACCGTGCCCGGCCCATAATTTTCTTGATATCCACCACAAAAGATAAGCAAAAAAGTCCTCACATTCAAAGGACACGGATGATTCTAACCTATAGTATGTATCAGCTTCTGGATTTTTTTCACTTTTTGGCTATTATGAATAAGGCTGCCATGCACATTTGTGTGCAAGTTTCTGTATGGACATATGTGTTCATTTCTCATGAGTTTGTACCTAGAAGTGGAATTGTTGAGTTATGTGGGAACTCTGTTTTAACTCTTTGAGGAACTGCTTTCTGCTATCTTGGACTGTTTTCCAAAGCTGCTACATTGTTTCACATTTTACATTCCTACCAGCAGTGCATGAAGGTTCTGACTTCTCTACATCCTCACCAGCACTTATTATTCTGTTTTTTTTTTTTTTGAAGACAGCTATCCTAGTGGTGTGAAATAATATCTCATTCTGGTTTTGATTTGCATTTTCCTAAGGTCTCATGATGCTGAGCATCTTTTCATGTACTTATTGTCACTTGTATGCTTTCTTGTGAGAAATGTCTGTTGCTGTCCTTTGCCCATTTGTAAGTTGAGGTCTTTTGATTATTGAGTTGTAAGAGTTCTTTTTATTAATTCTTCAGACAATTCCTTTATCAGATATACGATTTGCAAATATTTTCTCCAATTCTGAGTTGTCGTTTCACATTCTTGACGGCATCATTTGCCACACAAAGGTTTAATTTTGTTGTTGTTGTTGCTTATGCCTTTAATGTCATATCTCAAAACCATTGCCTAATTCAAAGTGCCAAAGATTTACTCTTACGTTTTCTTTTAGGAGTTTTGTAGTTTTAGCTCTTATTTTTAAGTCTGTGGTTCGTTTTGAGTTCATATTTATGTATGGTGGGAGTTAGGCATCATTCTTCTGTATGTGGATATCCAGTTGTCCCAGCATCTTTTATCGAAAAGGTTATTTTTTCCCTCACTGAATTGTCTTGGCACCCTTGTCTGCCGTTTTAAATAAATACACTGCATAGACTCCCTTGGTTATTTTCTAGTCTGGAAACAAATATACAAGTAGTGTGTGATTGTCCCTCTCCATATTTAGTTGGGACAAGCCTAAGCTGTATGATGATGTAACAAGCATTTTTTTTAAAACGGTCAGATCTCTTCTTCACTGAGTGACCTTATAACACCACACACCTCTCCTGCAGAGAACCAGCGCCAATCTCCTTCACCAGAATATTTTCTACTCTGCAGATAGTGATAGTTGTAGCAGTAGTTGTACTCATTGGAAACTGTCCTGTGAGTGTTTAGTATGTGCTAGGCACTTTCCTGAGCACTTTATGCATATTACTTATTTAAACCTTGTGAGATCTTAGGCTAAGTTAGCATAGGGAAAAAAAGAATTTAAAAAAAAAAAGAAAAAAAAAAAGAAACCTTGTGGGAACCTCACGAGGCAGTGATGAGTATCTACGTTTTACCAATGAAGAAAATGAGACTCAGAGACATTAGTTAATTTGCCCTGGGTCACTCAGCTAGTAGGTGAAGGGGCCAGGTTTGAACCCAGCAGCCCACCTCCAGATGCCGGTCTACACCTCCAGAAGTGAGACTAAACTGCCTGCTATGGGTCTGAATATTTGTGTCTCCCCCAAATTCTATATATTGAAATTCTAACCCCCAGTACGACTGTACTATGAGATGAGGCCCTTGGGAGGTGATTAGGTCATGAGGGCAGAGCCCTCATCGATGCCCTTAGAAAAGGGGTACAAGGAAGCACATTCTCTCTTTCCATCGTGCGAGGACACAGTGAGAAGACACTGTCTGTGAACCAGGAAATGGGCCCTCACCAGACCTGATTCTACCAGGACTTTGATCTTAGACTTCCCAGCCTCCAGAACCATGAGGAATAAATGTTTGTTGTTCACCTGGTCCATAGTATTTTGTTAGAGCAGCCCCAACTAAGCCACCGCCTCTCTAGTTCACTATTCTGTCCCCGGTACCCAGCACATCATAGACACTCAACAACCATTCGTTGAATATGCAATTGGATGAAATGAATAAACGACCAGAGGAATAATCCAGACAGGGCAGCAGTGGCCAAGGGAAGGGAGGATTGATTTCTGGGAGAAAATTAGGGGAATGAAATCCATAGAAAGGGTTTGCCTAAGTGAGAGTGATGACTGGAGCCAGGAGACGCCCAGGGGGAGAGGAATTGTTTCACATGGTAGGAAAAGGGGAGGAGGGAGAGAGGTGGGGTGGTGGAGTGCAGCGTCGAGGCTGGAATATAAATGAAGAGCCACAGAGCTGATGTTTCAGCCTGTGGAACAGTCTGAGGAAAGTATGGAAATTGCCATCATGTAAGCACGTACACCCAGGGCATTCTGTCCTGTCCTGTAAAACAGTGAGGGCCCACTTTGTCCATGACCACCACAGTAGCAATGGCTCCTGGGAAGGGTGCACCATGAGTATCAAATTATTATGGTTCAGGAAAAGAATTGCTGGTTGTGGAATTCTGGAGAAGTGGTATCACAGAAGAGACATGCACAGAAGTGTTCAGGCAGGGAGAGCTGGTTTGTGTAAAGAAGAGCTCAATGAGCTATCTGTGATGATTTATGCTAGGAATCCATAGCCTCTGCTTCTCACACAATACATAAACCCAAAAGGTCGCCTCTAATTTGGAGCGGTGATGCTGTGCCAGTGTGGGAGCAGGCAAAGCCGTGAGGCCTTCTTCCTCACAAATCCAGCACCTCCCACCTGCCATCGGGTAAAGAGAGGGAGGGCACTGCAATGGCTGGTGTTACTGACCCCTCGCGGCATGCCAGGCACTGCTCATTCGTGTTTTACACCATTTAGGAATCCTTTGAGGAAGTTATTTATATTATCACAATCCCCATTTTACAGGAGGGGAAAGTGAGGTTAAGGGAGACAATGGGATATGCATGAGGTCATCCAGTAAATGGCAGAGCCAGGATTCGAACCCACACTCTTGTGACCTCAGAGCCCAAGCTCTTAACTACTGCCTTCCACAGACACAATCCATGCACCTTAGGATTTTTACCTGAGGTTCTTAGTTTGGTTTGGGGGACCAAAGGAAATGACAAGGAAGGGCTGTGCTGTGTGCCCAAGTGAGGAAGCAAAAGGATGGGCATGAACAATTTGTAGATGCCATCCAGAACAGAGTGGTCAAGGATGTGGAGGCTCAGTGCAGGGGGAGAAGTGGGAAGGGCTTGTGCTGTACACATGAGGGTTAGGAACTGATGAAGCCACCTCCCCAAGCCTCAGATTTTCCATCTGAAAAATGGAAACAGGATTCACCTCCTTAATTGTGACTATCAAGTGTAATAACGTTGGTAAAGAGCTTAGCACAGGCTTGGCACATGGTAGGACTCCATAAATAGACACTGCAGTTATTCATTTTGTGGTTACTGCATGATGATGATGATAACAATAATAATTACTATTATTATTAAGCAGGAACTGTTTTAGGTGCTGGGAAACCAAAAGGAAAAAACTCCATCCCCAGCCCCTAGGAGCCTGTAGTCTAGCGAAGGAGATAAACTTGTGAACAGATAATTCCTATCTAACTGCTTGCTTCCTTTTCTATGCACTCATGGTACTGCCTGGTGTGATGGTTCATGCCTGTAATCCCAGCACTTTGGGAGGGCATGGCAGAAGGATTGATTAAGCCCAGGAGTTCAATACCAACCTGGGCAACATAACGAGATCCTATCTCAATTTTTAAATAAATAAGTAAAATAAAATTTCATCAAGGCTAGGAAAGTGACTCACGCCTGTAATACCAGCACTTTAGGAAGCTGAGGTGGGAGGATTGTTTGAGCTAAGGAGTTTGAGACCAGCCTGGGCCACGCAGTGAGACCTCGTCTCTACAACAACAACAACAAAATTTAAAAATCAGCCAGGCATGATGGCACATGCCTGTAGTCCCGGCTGCTTGGGAGGTTGAGGCGAGAGGATCACTTGAGCCCAGGAGGTCAAGGCTGCAATGACCTATGATGGCACCGCTGCATTCCAGCCTGGGCGACACAGCGAGACTCTGTCTCAAAGTAATAATAATAATAATAATAATAATAATAATAATAATAATAAAGTGTGGTACATAATAAGTATTCAGCAGATACTTTCAAATGAGTAACCATCAGTGCTTATTTTTAAATGTAATATGATGTGTGCAACACAAGAGTTGAACCCAGCCTAGAGCTCAGCTAATCATAGCTCACCAAGCTTAGCTCCATTCTACAAGCTGGTGCAGGTTTGCCCTACCTGCTTTTCTTTCTCCTTGGAGCAATGGGCCGCCCCACAGCATGGTTTTCTCCTGGCAGTATTAGAAGTACAAAAGCGCAAGCCCAGCTGCATAAGCATATTTTAAGCATCTGCTCATTTGTCCCCAAAGTAAGTCACGTGACCAAGCCCAAGATCAGTGGGGCAGATAAATATATTTTATCTCCAGTGAGAGAGGCTGCAAGGTGGCATGGCCAAGTGCACGGGCATGGAAAGGGTGAAGAATTGGAAACAGTTATGCCTCTTTCACAGTGAAGTTTGGAGGGGGAGTAGGCCCTAGCCACAAATGTCTGCCCCTTGGCCTGGCAGATGTCCTGTTTTCCAGGAGTCCAGCCAGGCTGTGGCACAGCGCCGACCCCCTGACTCTTGTCCGAGGGTCTGTGCCAACCACCCAGACTCCCAAAGTCCTGCTGCGGCTGCAGAGTTGAACTCTGGCTGAAGCCAGGCTGCCTTTTATTGAGTCTGCCTCCGCCTCATTATTTACATAGACTGTAAAATAAAGCTTAACTCAAAATTACCGTAAGTCAGCGCATCCGAGTGAAGCCAGCAGCTGCACCTTCACAGTTGAAAGCAGACTAAATAAAAGGGGGAGGATGAAAAAAGAAGAGCTGCAAATAAAATGTCAGGGAATGCTTACTTATATAAAGGTTATGCATTTGCCTGCATAATTGTCCAAAGCAACTGATGGCAACAGCTGGCAGAGAAGCTGGTCTTCAGCTCTATTTGTGTTTATCTGGTGCTTGTCACCGTAATAGCTACAAGAGATATTGATCACAAATTAATTTGGCCTCATTCCTTCCCCTTTTTGGCTCTACCATTATCAGTCTCACTTCCTCCACTAAAATAGGAAGCCTATTGAATACATGGAGAAAACTTGGAGTTTGTGGAGGCTGAGGCTACCAAGTGTCACGGAAGCAATATACTATATGCCAGGCACTAGCATAGGTAGCATTTGTAACTGACTTTTTTAATAAAACAACCCTATAAGGTAGGTATTCTTATTCCTGTTTTACATATGAGGGTAGTGAGACCCAGAGAGATGAGCTCATTTGACAAAAGTCACACAGCTTGGGGTAGCCTGGTGATTCCCTTAACCCTGGCTCTCCCAACTGGGCTCTGCAAGGTGGGTATTTTGGGAGTCTTTTCACTGCACCTGGAGTGAAATCTGAACCCTTTACCACAGACTACATGCCCTGTATGTTCTAACTGGTCTTCAAGCACATCTTCTCCTGGTATCCTCCACCTTGTCCGGCACGCTAGTCTCCTTTCCATTTCTTTTCTTTTTTTTTTGGAGACAGAGTCTCACTCTGTCGCCCAGGGTGGAGTGCAGTGGCGTGATCTTGGCTCACTGCAACCTCTGCCACCTGGGTTCAAGCAGTTCTCATGCCGCAGACTCCCGAGTAGCTGGGATTACAGGCTTGTGTCACCATGCCCAGATAATTTTGGTATTTTTAGTAGAGACGGGGTTTCGTCGTGTTGGTCAGGCTGGTCTTGATCTCCTGGCTTCAAGTGATCTGCCTGCCTTGACCTCCTCATTTCCATTTCTTAGACATGTCAAGCTCTTTCCTGTTTAAGGGTCTTTGCAGGTGCTGTTACCTCGGCCTAGAACTGTGTTCCTGCAAGGTCACCCGCTCTACCTTAGCTGTTTCCCTCCTCACCCTTAGTATTATTGATCACAGTGTCCAGAGTGTTTCTTCCGGGGCAGTTATCATAATCATCAGTTGTGCCTTTATGATTGTAGGTCTGCACTCTGATCTGTGCATTCCATGTAAGCAGGGATCATACTGTTTCATTCACCTATGTGTACCTAGATCCTGGTACACAGAGGCAGTAGAGTGCATTAGAGCATGGTCTCTGAAAGCAACTTCCCGGGTTCAAATTCCAGCTCTGCCACTTATTGTCGACTATGTGACTTTTAGGCGGATGACTGTCTCTTTCTGTCCTTGTTTCCTCTGCCTGTAAAATAGGAATAATGATATTTTTGTTGTGTAGAATGAATTAAGACATAAAAATGCTTTGTACAGTGTCTGATAACGCAGCAAGCACTACATGTTTAACTGCTGTTGGTCATCATGATTAAAATCATTAGCACATAGTATATAGTCAATGTTTGTTGAACGGATGAATGAATTTCTAATCGCAGAAGGGTAAGCAGGCCTCAGCGGATCGATGGGGTGAGTTTGTAAGCTCAGTGTGAGACTGCTCCATCTGAGATGACACGGTGATCAAAGGGTTGTTCAGTGTGCTGATCTCTACTACTCGGCACCCAACTGCCCAAACAGTGCTGTAAGGTGAACAGATGTGGGAGACCACCTTTTGTGACTCTGTAAGTTATTTTGGTGGAGGTGGACAGAGTTTTGGTGGTGGAGAATGGTGTCTTCTTGCTCCTGCAGTGCACAAGATGTTTTCAAGCCACATGGAGGGTGTGGCTGGTAGGCTCTATGGTCCTGTTCCGTCCCCTCCCGTAACCCCCTCAACCTGCCCTACTGCAAAAGGCTACCCCCCTCGGAAGGCAGCTGATAGAGAAGCTGTAGGCTTATGCTGGGACCCCACCAGGGACAAATGAGGCCGATTTGGAGACACCGTGGAACCAAGAAGTCAGTCTGCACATTGTGATCTGCGCCTGCGATGCTCCTCGCCACCCTTCACGTACAGTGCTGTTTGGAAGGCTCAGTCCTGCTTTCTGCTCTCCTCCTGCCTTTGGTTCTCCTTTGGCAGGATTCCGCAGGAAGCATTAGAACCCCACCACTGCTCCCCATTCCTTGCTTCTGTCTGCTGCTGGTGCCCGCTGCCTGCACTGCCCGCCCCCCGCCCATCACCTATCTCTGCTGGCCTCTCGAGGGCACTGCATTGTCCTTCAGTTCCTGGGCGTGAATCTGCTCATCAGGCACCATTTACCTTCTCCAGCCCTGTGCCCTGTTCCTAAATCAAGGCTTACACCCACCAAGAGCAGGGTTTCTTTTATCCCACTGTAATCACTGCTAATGTAATCAATATGCTCAGATCTCTTACTGAAGAGAGTAAGTTATCACCAAGACCCCTGCCAGCCCCATTTCAGCCAATTCCAGCATGCAGGGAAGGGGTTGAGGGTTGGCCCTCGGTGTGGTCAGGGTCGGGAGGCTGGTCCCCAGAAGAAGCCAGTTGTTGGCTGTGCCTTTGGGGCAGCGGAGTCTGGAGCCCAGATCATCCATCAGGGCTATCAGCCTTGTTTGGGTTTTTCAGTGGAAGCTCATTCACATATGCAATAATGGGATGCTGGGTGGCCTAAGTTGCCTTTTGATTTTTAGTCTCCGGGAACTCCAGTGTTCCTGGTGTTATTTGGTATGTCTGTGACTTTAATTTCCTTTTTAATTTCCGTTGAAAGGAAGAAAGAACTCTGTGGAGTTATAATCTGCAGAGAACCTGTGTTGTAAGACCAGTGGGTGTCCCGAATGGCTAAGTAATTAGAATATGCGTAATCACCCAGAGTTAAACCCGCTGCCGAGCAAGTGTGTCCTGTGAACTCGACCGTGTAAACAAAATTGTGCAGGATCAGCCCAAAAGGGAAATTCAACAGATGTGAGCAGTGGTCATCCCTGGTGGTGGATTGTAGAGAATTTAATGTCTGGTTTTGCCCATTTTTCAGGTTTTTACACTGAGCACATTACTGTTGTGTTTTGAAAGAAAGACACACATTAAAAAATAAACGACACCTGTATTCTTGAACACTTGATCTTGCAATCTTAATATAGAAGACTGAAAAAAAAATGACTGTTAGAAGCTAAAGATACAGGTTTAAGGAATGTCTTTATTTTATTGTTTGTATAATGAAATGTTAATATAATAAAACAACAGATTTGCATGTGGAATTGGGGTTAAACAGGTTTGAAGGATGATCAATTATGAATAGTTTATGGTGAAAGTTACAAAATAAAACTACTGGAGAGGAAGGTGTTTTTCACTTATATATTTGAATTTATGTAGTACATGCTGTTTAATCCTGGGCTGGTTCCTTAAATCTCACTTTGCCTCAGTTTCACCATCTGTAAAATTGGGGTACTAGCCTGTTAGGTTATTTTTAGGATGAAGTGATTAATATTTGTGAAATTCTTAGAACAGGGTTGGAACATAGTAGGTACTCAAGAAGTGCTTGATGCTGCCGGGTTACTCTTATTGTTGTGATATAAGGTTAGTCTTATTGTTGTGATATAAAGTTAGTCTTATTGTTGTGATATAAGGTTAGTCTTACTGTTGTGATATAAGGTTAGTCTTACTGTTGTGATATAAGGTTAGTCTTACTGTTGTGATATAAGGTTACTCTTACTGTTGTGATATAAGGTTACTCTTACTGTTGTGATATAAGGTTAGTCTTATTGTTGTGATATAAGGTTAGTCTTATTGTTGTGATATAGAGGCTTTGACAACAGTTTTTGCTCCTACATCAGAAGTAACAGTAGGTAAAGCTGTAATGTGAGTGAACCTGGGTAGACTTCTTACCATGTCTGAGCCACAGTGCTCAGTTTTTTATTTAGGTTATCTCAGTTGCTCCTCAAATCTGCTTCATATCAGTTTAGGATGTAGGGGCTCAGAGAGGTTAAGTGACCTGCCCAAGATCACACAGCTTGTAAGAATTTGATTCCAAAGCTCATGCTCTGAATCACTGTTTTATTACCTAGTATTGTATTTTTTGTTCTTCTGCAGATACCCAAAATATGCACTTGACTTTACTTTCCCTGGGTCAAAGGTCCACCAGTTGAGGTGTTTTAATGCCCTTCCAAAGATATAGGTTGGGAATTTCTCCAGCTGTTTCCCCAAAGCAGCCTCCTCCTGGTGGATGTACAGTGAGGAGGCAGGAGCTACCCCACACTCACTGATCTGAGGCATCAGGTGGCCGGGAGGTTCATAACTCAGCTGTTGCGTATTGATGGCAGAGTTGTTTTTTTTTAATATATATAAGACATGTAGGCAATTAAACTTAGAATGGGAACTGAAAGATGAAGAATTAATTCCGTGTTTGTTTGTAATACTGTGTGTAGGCAAACAATTAATCAGCATCTGTATAAATACCCTCCCTATAGGGGTCTGGCCCAGGGACAGGGAGCTCCTCTGCCTCCTGCTAGCTGGAGAATGTTGGTCCATCTCACGCATTTAACAGCAATTTCTTCTGCCTAGCCTTATGCTGGATGCTTCAACAAGTGAAGCTTACCGAACCACCGTGCACAGATGCTCCCCCTGGGACTCATGGGTAGAGATGCCAGAGGGTGCCATCATAAAGGACTGTAGAAGCCCATGCACCTGGGAAATTGGACTTTATCTCGAGAGCAGAGGGGAGCCCAAAGGGCAGAACTACAGTCCAGTTTTTAATCAGAAAAACCACTCTAGGCCGGGCATGGTGATTCATGCCTGTAATCCCAGCACTTTGGGAGGCTGAAGTGGGTGGATTGCCTGAGGTCAGGAGTTCAAGACCAGCTTGGGCAACATGGTGAAACCCCATCTCTACGAAAAATACAAAAATTAGCCTGGTGTGGTGATAGGCACCTGTAGTCTCAGCTACTCTGGTGGCTGAGTCAGGAGAATCGCTTGAACCCAGGAGGCTGAGGTTGCAGTGAGTGGAGATCACGCCACTGCACTCCAGCCTGGGTGAGAGAGTGAGACGGTGTCTCAAGGAAAAAAAAAAAAAAAGAAGAAAAATCACCCTAGCATGGGTGGATCAGTGATGGGCAGAGGCCAAGGTTGGTAGAGAGACCCTGGCTGGGATGCTACCTTTGTAGTCTACATGAGGGATGGTGGTGGCTTTCCCTGTGAGATGGAGGGAAATGGACAAAGTCAAGAGATGTCAGGGAAGTAGAAGTACAGGTCTCAATACTAGATTTGATGTTTGGGGAGTAGAGAGGAATAATGATGAGGGAACCAGCCCCTGCCTCTAGCTTGAGAGATTTAATAGACCTTCCCAGATAGAAATGTCCCTGTCATCGTGCGGGAAGGTTAATTTAGAAGAGCATATGGCATTCGTTCTCTGCCTGCTTCTGAGAAGAACACTATTAGCCCTTTTCTAAGTCCTTTCTAAAACAAAAACTAAAAACCAAAGGATTTGGCTTGCAACTGTCGACGGCAGAGGCTGCTGCAAGCAGGACTTGGTGTTTTGCTGATTCTAACATTGAGCAGAGGTATGTGGTCTGTGATTCCCTGTGAAATCAGCCCCAGAGCCCTCATCTCCAATAGCCTGTGCCCACCTAGAAGGCCAATATGAAAGTTGAACGAGGAGGCTGGGCACGGTGGCTCACGCTTGTAATCCCAGCACTTTGGGAGGCCGAGGCGGGCGGATCACGAGGTCAGGAGATCGAGACCACGGTGAAACCCCGTCTCTACTAAAAATACAAAAACATTAGCCGGGCGTGGTGGCGGGCGCCTGTAGTCCCAGCCACTCGGAGAGGCTGAGGCAGGAGAATGGCGTGAACCCGGGAGGCGGAGCTTGCAGTGAGCCGAGGTTGCGCCACTGCACTCCAGCCTGGGCGACAGAGCGAGACTCCGTCTCAAAAAAAAGGAAGTTGAACGAGGAACTAGGAATGGTCCTGTCCCAGAGTCCATTCAGAGGAAGTGAGCCAGTATCAAATGCGAACTTGCTGGGACCCCAAGGGATGTTCTGTGCTCAGATTTTATAAATCGCCCTTTGTGCCAGGTCCCTTCCCAGGAGCCACAGGCATGACTTAGGTTGTTGCGTGGATTCCCTTACCTAGGGCACAGAGAGGCCATGCAATTGACCGTTGCTCTGAGGCAGTCAGAAAATGTGGAAGGAGGCATCCCAGCTGAAACATCTGCCCTAAGCCTACTTCTTGGCCCTAAAACCTGCCCGGAATGTTCACCACCCCCAACACTCTCCCCAATCCACCCACCTCCTCTGGGTCTTTGCTCAGTGAGACCTTCCCTGACCACCCTCTATCAAACTGCATCTTTTCCCTTCCCTGCTATATTTTTCTCTGTAGTATTTATCACCACTGGGTGTACACTGTCCTTACATTCATTCTTGTTGTATGCTAGTCTCCCTCTGTAAGATAAAAGCTCCAGGAGGGAACTTCCATGTTTTGTTTGTTGTTCATTGCAGTATCCTCAGCCCCCATAGTGGTGCTTGGAACTCAGGAGGGGCACAGTCAATATTTGTTGAATGGACAGTAATAGTAATGGCTAGCTTTTATCAGCTGAGACCCTATGCTTACAGTTCACTGCAGAGTTGAGAGACAGGCATTGAACAGGCAATTTCAAGTGTGATGATTCGTGTAAGGAAAAGTGTAGGACACCATAGTAGCACGGTGGGCTTCCCTGAGGAAGGGGCATTTGGCTGAGACCTGAAGGGTGATAAGACCCTAAAGAGAAGAGTCTTCCCGGTGGAGGGAGCAGCATTTGTGAGGGCATAAGGTAAAGAGAATGGGGCTGACGGGATAGAACTCACAAAGACGGGGAGTGTGCAGAGGCCTGTCTGGATGTGTCCACGGGGGCTGGAAGGGGCTGGATTTTAGAAACAGTATTAAGATCCCAGCCTTGATCCTCAGGACAGCGTGAGGCCATCAAAGGGTTCGGAGGGAAGTTTGGGGAGCAGAAGGCCGGAGGGAATGCTTCCTTGCCCAGATGAAGCCTGAATGACTCGCAGGGCTGGGGCAAGCTGGCGCAAGTTTTATCCACAAAGCAGCAACCACTTCAGCTAAGATAGTGATGACTCCGAGCCCCTCCAGCTCCCCTGTCTCCTCAACCCGGGTCTGAGGGCCTGCTTTGTGCGAGTCATTCAGGCTTCATCAAGGCACTATGTTCATGTTAGGTCCTTCTTACAGATCAGCCCACATAGTCCTCAAAGCAGCTGGTTGAGGAGCTATTATCATTATCATCCCCACTTGGCAGTGGTAGAGGCTGAGGCTGAGAGAGTTGCCCAGGTTCACTCTTCTGGAAGGAGCCAGCTCTGGAATCTGGAATTCAGCCCCAGGCCTCTCTCAGTCCAAGTCCAGTGCGCACGATCTCTTTCATGGACTGCCTCCCATTCTCAGGATCCTAACGTCTTTATCTAACCCTGCTGGTGGCCAGAAGCCTCTACCTGGTACCCGTCACAACCCAGGTGAGACCAGGCATCTCAGGATGCCTCACCTGACTTCCAGCTGGAATCCAAGCTGAGCTGTGCAGTTGGCTCAAAGGGTGGCCAACCAGAGGAGCAGCTTTATCCACATTGGCATCAGAGAAACCACTCTAGGCCGGGCACAGTGGCTCATGCCTGTAAGGCTCATGCCTTCAGAGGCTTTCCCTGTTCTCCCAGCTCTCACCCACCACCAGTAATCTGTGCTGAAACGAGCTGTCTTGCCTTTCCACACAAATGAATTGCAGATAGTGAGGCTCGAGGCAGCAGCAGACACATCTCAGAGCTTCTTTGGGGCATAAGAGCTTTCTCTCTATGAGAATAACCTGCTTCGGAGCCTTCTCAAGGATAGGGAGGTTGGTATTTATATAAAGTGAGGTTTTTGAAATGAACAGAGGTATGAGCTGCCTGGCAGTGTCCTGGAACCAGCCAGTTTGTAAAATAACTACTTTTTTGTTGCTTTGGGGCTAGAACACATTATACCAGAGTAAGAGATGGTAACTGACTACATTATTGTGTTTATTTCTTAGGAATGAAGACACTATTCCTGTTATTGGGGATGCTTTGCCTTCTAAAAAAAATTATGGTGAAATATACATAACATAAAACCTACTGTCTTAGCCATTTTTAAGTGTATGACTCAGTAGCGTTAAGTACTGAATTATTGTGATGATTTGCCTTTTGAAATCCAGAAAAGAATACCTGGGTGTATTTTGTCCAAGCATATAATATTGCTTCCTTGACTCCTATTTATAGTTTCTAACATTTGCATAGTTTATTCCGGTTTATATAGTCTATATCACACATCTTGCCTCATTGAACCCACCTGGGGCCTGGGGTGGGCTGGGCGAAGGACCAGAGGAGCTGAGGTGTTGGGTGGTCTTTGTTTCGAGCATGTTCTAGCGCCATCTAGCGTCTGTGGGACTTTGTGCTGGCCAGGCTAAGGCCGTTGGATTTCCCCTGCTGGGGGCAATGGCTCTGTAAAACCCAAGTAGCTTTAAAAGAGCACCAAGGAGATGTTTGTCTTTTTAGATCAGCTGGGATTTTTTTTCCTAGCTCTGATCCCTTGGAAACTTACAACTAAAATTCATTTCATTAGCAGTCAGAACAGTGTGTCCCTTTGAAGTTCAGACAGGGTGAGATTAATATGAACCCGATATGAAGCTATTAAGCATCAGTTTGGCAAACCTGTTTATAAAGGAGAGCGGAAGACGGAAAATAAAGGAGGCTGCATTAAGAGGCTCCTTTGCCAAGTCCACTGTCTCTTGTTGGAAAATGTGTCTCAATAACCAGTTTTTGTGTGAGAGAAGAGAAAAAGAAAAAGTGTGACTGTGTGTGTGTACACGTGCTTTAATGATGTGTGATTATCTAATAAGAGCAATAATGCAGCATGGCTAAACTTATACAGTGTTGACTGCGTGCCCAATACTGTTCTTAGTGCTTTATATTTAAAATTTGTTAAGTCACACAACCACCCGGAAGGAGTAGGTGTCATTATTTCCCCATTTTATAGATGAGAAAACTGGGGCACACAAAGGTTGGGTGGGTTGTCGAAGGTCACAAAGCCGCAGTAAATATTTTGTGATAGAGAAATTGTTCAGGACTCAGAAGCACGTGGATTTTTAAGTCAGGTTTCAGGTGATGTTGTGTTTTTTCTTCCTATCCATACGTCACTTTTGAGCGCCTTACTGGCCTGATAGGAGAGGACCTTACATAGTGCTTGTCCAGTGAATGCAGCGGTTTAAGCCCATGTGGGGTTTTTGGCTTGTTTTAATAATGCACTCATAAGTAACATACTCATGCGGGGCTGTGTGTACAGAGGGAAGAGCACCATGTTAGAGTCAGCAGGTTTGAGTTCGGTCCTCAGCTCTGTGGCTTCCCGGCCACATGACCCTGGGAAAGTGACTTCCTCTCCCCAGCCTCAGTTCCCCCCTTTTGGGGATAATAGAATGAGTTTTATAGTGTTTTGGGGTTTTTATTTTGAGAGGATAAATGAGATACTGATTAAAATAGCAACTTGTCTAGTGTTTGGCCCATGGTATATGCTCATTAAATTTTACCTTTGTTTACCTTTTGTCTGGAAACTTAAACTTACTTAGCTCTCCTTTTGCGTTTTCTGGCATCTCCTGCAGTGATGATTCATCTTCCTTATGGCCTAAGAAGGCCAAGTCCATTTGTCCATTTTCTTTTTTCGTTTTTTTTTCAGTTGAGAAGGGGCCTTGCTATGTTGTCCAGGTTGGTCTTGACCTCCTGGGCTCAAGCAGTCCTCCTGTCTCAGGCTCCCAGAGTGCTGGGATTACAGGCGTGAGCCACCATGCCCAGCCTGAGTCCATTTTCTTTTCTTTTGGAAAAAACTGAGACAAGGTCTTGCTCTGTTTTCCAAGTTGGTCTCCAACTCCTGGGCTCAAGCAGTCCTCCTGCCTCAGCCTCTCAAAGTGCTAGGATTACAGGCATGAGCTACCATGCCCAGCCGAAGTCCATTTTCTTTTTCTTTTTTTTTTTGAGACGGAGTCTTGCTCTGTCACCTAGGCTGTGTCTCTGCTCACTGCAAGCTCCACCTCCTGGGTTCACGCCATTCTCCTGCCTCAGCCTCCTGAGTAGCTGGGACTACAGGCGCCTGCCACCACGCCTGGCTAATTTTGTTTTCGTATTTTTAGTAGAGACAGGGTTTCACCGTGTTAGCCAGGATGGTCTTGATCTCCTGACCTCGTGATCCGCCTGCCTCAGCCTCCCAAAGTGTTGGTATTACAGGCATGAGCCACGTCGCCCGGCCCATTTTCTACATCGGAGGATAAAAGGGTCCAATTCTGCTTGGGTGTGGGTTCTTAAATGTCTGTTCTAGTTGAAAGAACTGAAAGCTGAGGAAATCTGGCTTTGTTCCTTCTTCCCTCTTTCAGATTTCCAAGCATATATATATAACATATATGCATACACACACACACACACATGCATGCATAGCAAACCAGATAATTTTGGATCAAGTATAACAGGAATGGAAATAAAATCAGAAGGACATCAGACATTTGGATGGGCAACCAGACACTGGGGAAAAAATCTTGTTTGTCTGCATGTTACCTCCTACGAGGCAAAAATCATAACATCAGCATCTTATGGAAACTGAATAGGGAGATCCCGAGAAGCTTCCAGAAAGCAGGGGGATACATTGAAATGCATTGTACACTCCTAATGATTGCAATTTTAAGATGTGTAAAGTGTTACTGATAGTCTCCTTAATATGCAGTGTCTGTTGTCATTAGGTATTAATAAGCACTAACGTTATTAATAAGCACTTTTATCAGTTCCTGTAAAAATCGAGTTTTCCTAATCTTGTTTTTCCTGTCACGTCTTAGGCTGCTTAATCATAGATTCTCACTCCATAGGGTCTGCAGCATTTGCATGTCTGAAGGAAGTGGTTTCTTCATCCAGAGCTCTCAAGCTTTGAGAGGGAATTTTACATGTCATCTTAACAGTGGTGTGGGAAATGAGATACGGCATTTTTGTTCAAGGGAGCTCTTGTAGGCCCCCTTCATATCTCATGGAGAAGGCAGCAGTGTAGTTTTTGCAAGCCTGAGCCCAGCCTTTCAGCTGAAGGTAGCTGCAGCCACATTGGGCATCTGTTACGGACCTCATTGAGAAATGGAATCATTCATTCCCTCTTGGGCTCATTCAGTTGCAGTTATGTTTAACTTGCTCTTGGGAACCTCCCCTCTTGCTGGGAAGTCTATCTTTTGATCTGCAGCAGGAAGAATAGCTCAGAATTGGCAAGTTGGTGGTGGGTGCTGCCGGCTCTCTGGGGACCAGGAGGTATCATCTGCCTGGTACCATGAGGGTATTAAAGGGGGTGAAACACTAATGACTTCTTCCAGCTCCTGTGCCTCTAGGTTTCTCTCCTGGTTACTCTCATGTCCCCAGTTCTCCACTCTCAGCACCCTTCTTTTCTCCATTTTCCCTCTTTCCCCTCTCTCCTCCCTCCTCTTCCTCACTGTTGTAGGTGCAGCAAAAGAAGAGTGATGTTTGGTGGATACTTGGGATAACTGAGCTTCCACCTTCTTTTGACTCAGCCTGGAGATGCAGCCTCTCAACTTTTCTATATAAATCATTTAAACACACGGTTTAATAAGCACAAAGTTTTGCTGTGGCTTGTCCCTGGTCTTTCAGATCAAAGTCAGAAGTCCAGGGAAATGTCTGGGAAAAGTCATGCCTCTGCATTCCACTTCTGTGCATTTTGATTCTTGAAAGATTGATTGCTGGCTTTTTGCCCTTTCCCCATGGCTGGGGTTTGGGAAGATTCTGGAGAGTTGTTATTTCTGGCCCCTAAGCCTTGAGGGGTGGCAACAATTCTGACCTTGCTTTCCTTCTTCCTGCCTTCTGTTCCTGTTCTGAGTCTTCTCATTACCCTGAGTGTTTAAAATGATAAACTCCCTCATGCCATCACCCACCCATCTCCCAAAACAGTGATTTAAAAAGTATGAAAAACCCCAGGTAAAATGAAGTCAAACAGGTTTCTTTGCTTTGGAACTACTACAAGTCTTGGGTGCTTTAGAAATCCGTAAGTGGGGTTGGGCACGGTGGCTCACGCTGTAACCCCAGCACTTTGGGAGGCCGAGGCGGGCAGATCACTTGAGGCCAGTAGTTCGAGACCAGCCTGGCCAACATGGTGAAACCCTGTCTCTACTAAAAATCCAAAAATTAGTTGGGTGTGGTGGCACGTGCCTGTAATCTCAGCTACTCAGGAGGCTGAGGCAGGAGAATTGTTTGAACCCAGGAGGCAGAGGTTGCAGTGAGCCGAGGTAGTGCCACTGTACTCAGCCCGGGCAACAGAGTGAGACTCCATCTCAAAAAAAAAAACAAAAAAGAAAAAAAAGAAGAAGAAAAGATAAATCCCTAAGTGGGAGATACAGTATCTGGCATTTTCCAAAGGTACCCAACCAAGGAATTATTTCTTGGAGTTACATCACATGGATCAACACTACCAACACTCCAGCTCTGAAGGACTTGCTAGCATCATTCCTTCAGGATAAGATATTCCTTCTATATAACCCAGTTCATCTGTGCACATGAATCTGTGTACATTGAGTCCTGTGCTCTCTGCCTATTGGCCTTCATGAATGTGTGCTGCAGGGGGCATGCTGGCCTATCTCAGAAGGATTAAGTTGAGGCATAAAAGCCTGAGTGCCCACAGTGCCCCAGATGTTTCATATACACTGTCTTAGGTAGACTTCACAACAACCCCACAAGGTAGATCCTGTTGTTCCTATTTCACAATTGAGGCCAGTGTACAGAGAAGTAAAGCAAGTTACTGATATAGTTTGGGTATTTGTCCTTACCCAAATCTCATGTTGAATTGTAATCCCCAGTGCTGGAGGTGGGGCCTGGTGGGAGGTGTTTGGATCATGGGGGCGGATCCTTCATGGCTTGGTGCTGTCTCTATGATAGTGAGTTCTCTTGAGATATGGTTGTTTAAAAGTGTGTGGCACCTCCCACCAGACTCTCTCTTACTTGCTTCTGCTTTCACCATGTGATATGCCTGCTCCTCCTTCACCTTCCGCCATGATGGAAAGTTTCCTGAGGCCCACCCAGAAGCTGAGTAGATGCCTGCACCATGCCTCTTGTAAAGCCTGCAGAACGGTGAGCCAACTAAACCTCTTTTTTTTTTTTGAGACAGAGTCTTAGTCACCCAGGCTGGAGTACAGTGGCGTGATCTTAGCTCACGGTAACCCCTGTCTCCTGAGTTCAAGCGATTCTCGTGCCTCAGCCTCTTGAGTAGCTGGGATTACAGGTGTGTGCCACCACAGATGGCTAATTTTTGTATTTTTAGTAGAGGCAGAGTTTTGCCATGTTGGTCAAGCGGGTCTCAAACTCCTGGCCTCGAGTGATCCACCTGCCTCAGCCTCCCAAAGTGCTGGGATTACAGGCATGAGCCACCGCACCCAGCCTAAACCTCTTGTTTATAAATTACCCAGACTCAGATATTTCTTTATAGCAATGCAAGAACAGCCTAACACAATTACCCAAAGCCCTACAACTAGCGAATTCTGGCAGGGCCAGAATTCAGCGTAGATATTAGGAAGAGGTCCATGGAACGTAACTCAGCCATGCTAAGCCTCATTTGTCACTGGCCAGCAACCTGAACTGAGGTTGACCAGGAAATGGATTTGTGATGGGACCATTCTGTCACTGTTTGTGTATGTAAATAAGGGACATCTCTGACACCTGCTGGGGTAGCCAGAACATTTAATATCCTTTGCCTGCCCGAACACCTTTTCAAATGTAGGGCTCAATTCACATACCTGCAAGTTCAGTTTTTACCCAACCAACTTCTAATGACATAATCTCATGAGTTCATTTTATCTGTAACCTCTCATCAGAATTAGCAGATCCTCTGCAGTTTGGAAACTCTGGACAAAATCCAGGGGAGAGATGCTGAAGGTGAAGCATTCAAGTATAGCAACCCTAATGCAAACAGTGTAATAGCAACACACCACTCATCTGCAGTCAGCCTGGATCACTTAAATTGGTTTCCAGGAGGTTGAAGGTTCATGAGAACAGCTCGGCACAGCTAAGCGGGTATTAATAAGCACATTGTGTCCGTGGACAACATTGTAAATCAATACAATATGTGCTCCAAATTCACATGATAGATGAGTACCATTCTGACCTAATTAGCAAGCTTTATATTTTGAATAGATAAATAGTAATTCCACCACATATTCCTAAACCACTTCTTGAAAAACACCGTTGCTGCCGCTGTTCCCTGCTGCAGAGATGAAGGCAGAGTGAGCAGAGGAACGGGTAACCATTTACATATTTATTTGCTTCTGTGATGGGTAACTGTTTTGTCTGTATTCGCAGACGTCTCTAGCTCAGCTGTGCTCATTACTTTTTAACATGAGATAAGAGGAAAGTGTTCAATCTTTTTAAAAGTCAAACCACCTCTTAAGGGTGGAATTTACTGGGCCATACATAACTCAGGGGCCCTTTAATCTGTTGCATTTGAGGTGCATAGCCTGAGTGCTTGACTGAAGATCAGGGTGTTGGGTCCAAGGCTGGCAGTGACACCAGCAGGCTGTCCTCTGCAAGGGAACCATCCATTGCCTTGTGGGCAAGAACATGGGCTCTGGATTCAGAGAGATCTGGGTTCAAATCCTGACTCTCACCTTTCTTAACTTTGTGACCATAACATTTCTGAAAGGCAAGTAAATGGGATTGCTAATAGTACCTACTTCCTTGGGTGGTTGGGAGGATTAAATGAGATAATGTGTGTCCTGCCTAGCACAGTGCCTGGCACATGATGTGGGAATAGATCAGTTAGTTTTTATTGATAGTCTCTTTTATCTTTTGTGCAATAAAGTAGTTTGACCAAATCAAAGAGTCCCAAAGTAAGGTCTTGGCAAACATTTTGGTGGAGGTGGCTCTCAGGCTATTTTCAGTGTTAATTAGAAGTGCCTGATGTCTTTGCCTTTGACTGGACTCATTCCAACTTCATAGCAACACCCATTATCTGATGGTGGTCAGAGGCTTGGTTTGGCAGTGACATTTGTTTATGATTAGTAAAAAATGGGAATCATATTAATTAGTATTTAATAACTGCATTTTGGTGACAGATTTTGCTACCAAGCTGCCCTTACACATCTTACTTGGAAAATGCCTCTGGTTTAGAAGATGGCAGTTGTCAGAACATGTGATGCTTGGCGGGGCTTGAGGGGTAGGTGGACAAATAAAGATTTGTGGTGGTAGAAAGTTTAAGACCCTTGGTCTGGATGGTGTTTTCCAGTTAACCTTCTCTGATTCTGTGGGTCCTGCCTGTGCAGAGAGCACAGTAATAGTGTAATATGTAATCCCTATGTAATAGGGAACCTAACTATTTACCTTTACACACCTTGCCTGCCCTTTCCTCTCCCACCCATTATGCCCTAGCTGGTGGCCTTGGCTTAAGCCAGATAAATGTCCTTATAATCTCAGGAAAATGCAACCCTCACTTCTACTCCCTGCTATCCCTGTGCTGCCAGCCTGCCTGGAATGCTCTTCTCTCTTTGTGACCCTACTCAGGGTTCCTTTAGCTTGATACTGGTGGTCTTTTGGACTGACAAACTCTTTGTTGCATTATAGGATGTTAGCCAGCATCTCTGAGGTCTATCCATTAGATACTAGTATCACCCCTGGCCCCTAAGTTGTGACAACTAACAGTGTCTCTAAGACCTTGCCAAATGTCCCCTGGGAGTGGGGGCAGACCCAACTTAACATCCCGCCTTCTCTATGAAGACTTCAGTTCCAGTCCATAGAATTCATCCATCAGTTATAGATGATCCCAACTTTGGTCTGTGTGTGTCTTCATTTTGTCTCCCCATTCAGGTCTCACTGTTGAAAGAGTTTGGACCACATTGTAACTTCTCTGACTCCACAGAGCAGACTTGTTTACTGTATTGATTTTTAACAAGACCCTCCTGGCTTGCTGTTGGTCGCCATGAATTGAGCGCCTGATATTTTTCAGTCGCTTCATGTATATTTTCTCTAATTCTTACAACAACCCTCATCTTAACAGGAAAGCTATCTGAGGCTCAGAGCGGGTAAGTAACTTACCCATAGTCACACAGCTGATGAGTCCAAACCTGTGCGCTTTCCCATAAACCACCAAACCCTGCCAGTTTCGGGAGGGCAGCAAGAAGGCAGTTGGTGTCTCTGTCTGTCTGTGGCCTGTGTTTAAATTATCTCCAGGAGACGAGGGTGAAGGGATAGCGTGAGAGTGCCCTTTGAGAATGGATGTTGGGAAGAACCTAGTATGGAAATAATAGGGGGCAACCTCTCTTCCCCTGGAAGCCTTGGCAGCGGGAATCCAGCCAAAGTGAATGTGCTGTGGGTGTAGAGCTGGGCACTGATTGGTTCTTCTGTGGCAGCCCTGAAGGCTGAGTCAAGAATAGGTCAGCCTGATGTGCTTGGAGATACTCTGGAAAATGACATATCTCTTATTGGGCTAAGCACCGTGCTAGGGAAAAGGAAATATTCCCTCTGGCAGCCTTGAAAAGAACAGTCAGCAGTGATGAGCAGGACGAGGGAAATGATCTGTTTTGTCTCGGAAAGCTGTGTCTGTTACCTCTGAATGTGGCATGTTTGTTCTTAACGAAGACTTACCTGGGCAGTTTGCAGAAGGGGAAATCTGGTGAACCATGAGCCTATGAGGGGATGTGCACTTCTTCTAGTAGGCAGGGCAAAGTAAACCGAAATGGCAGGACCCTTCTCGCACCAAAGAATACCTTGGCCTGTGTAGAAGAGGATGCGCATACACTCATTCACATCCTCATTGTTGGTAATGACGAAAAATTAACAAACCATCTAAATGCCTATCTGTAGGGGATTTGACAAATCCTGTGATGGAATACCATGCAGCACATCAATTTGTGAGACAGGGTTTCACTATGTCACCCAGGCTAGGGTGTAGCGGCACTATCACGGTTCACTGCAGCCTCTACTTCCAGGGCTCAAGCGATCCTCCCACCTCAGCCTCTTGAGTAGCTGGGACTACAGGTGTGCGCCACCATGCCCAGCTAATTTTTTGTAGAGACGGGGTTTCTCCGTGTTGCCCAGGCTGGTCCTGAACTCCTGGGATCAAGTGATCTGCCCACCTCGGCCTCCCTAAGTGCTGAGATTACAGACGTGAGCCACCGCGCCTGACCTTGTGTACACTTTAAAAGCATATGGAAACCAATATTATTTATTTATCATAGATAGAAATGTGTCTATGAAAGTATTAAAAATAGACTTTCAGGTTGCAAAACAAACTGAAGAAAATAATTACCTAGGAGCATGAGGGGTGAGCAGGCAATGCAATTGAAGTAGATAAAGTATCCTTCTTTACCTTATCCAAAAGGTACTAATGTGAAAAATAATTAATGGAAATGTGACAAAATCCTAGCTGGTTTTAATTCTGGGTGCTGTTGAGCTTTCTCTCTCTCTCTCTGTCTCTCTGTCTCTCACTCGCTCTCTCTCTGTGTGTGTGTGTTTCTGTATTTTAAAAAATGGTTCCATCCAAAATGGAGATATGTGTGGTATTAGCCCTGCTTCCTGTGTGGGCTGTCATGGGGATTCGATGGCAGTAATATATGTGAAAATGCTCTGTCAACTAGGAAGCAATGCAAAGGCAGGATAATGTTTATTTAATAAGAATAATCACCTATCGGGTTTTTCTTTGGTCCTTGGCTAAGTAGCTTTGTAGCATTTGGAGGCTTGGGAGAGTTTGCAGTGATTTACACTCTCCATACCTTGAAGTTCATGTTCGTTTGTTTTGTAAAAACTCCCCAGAGCACACAGCAGAGATAAAAGTAAAGAGAAAGCAGGGATCGAATTTTTATGTGCGTCTTGGAAGGCTGGGGAGGATGTGGAAGCTGATGCATCCCTCCGGGAAAACGGAGACAGCTGCCTGAATGGAAACCCACAGCCCCATCCCTGTCCTGAGGTCTGGGGTTTGATCTTGTAGTGCATCTGATCAACTTTAGTACATGCTTACTGGGTTGTTGGTCTAGGCAGTACCCAGAATAGGAGAATTTGGTGGGGATGGGGGTAGGGAATCAGTCAGTAAAGGGAGACAGGGATGGGTGAAGAAGGGACGTAGGCTAACCCGTATAGATGAAGGGCATGTTCAAATAGTGGTTTCTATGGCAACACGTGGAGTGAGCCAGGTGCCCCTGGCCCGAGCAGACAAGCAGGCTCTGAACGGAGCACTCTCCGTTACCTGAAGAGGTAGCTGGCTGGAGCAGCCAGGGTCACAGGAAGTCAGCAGAATAGTTGGGTGGAAGGCAGGCTAAAACACAGTGCATAGCCTCATCTGCATTTCTGAAGGCAATAAATTCCCATTTAAGCTGCAATATCGATCTGCTCTTTTTTTTTTTTTTTAACCATACAATTGGGACCTTTCCCTGAATCTCAGACAGGATGTACAGGCTAATTTGTTCCATTTTCTAAGGAAAAATAAACCACTATTGCTTACTTCCAGTCTTCTTCCCCTTCTTCACTTTTGGGGAAGCCATCCAGCCATGGCTAGGGTTTCCGGACAGATGGTGCCCATCCTTAGCAGCCTCTGTGGACCTCCATTTGGGACACTCTGAATGCAGTGACACACTAGAGTCACTCCTTAGTTTCTGACCTCTCTGATGGTTTTACTCTGATGAAAGGGTGGACTGCAGTCTCCCTCATTCACACATCCTGGCTGTATTAAGTGAGCTGAAGAAGACATAGACACAAGAATATCCATGTGCCTGTTTGTTCCTACTCTGTAGTTCTGCTACATGTTTGTGATTTGTCATCATGTTCCGTTTAGTAGCTGCTGGTGAAATTTTGAGGTTGAATTCTTACTAGGACAACCTGTTCACCTATCAGCCTTAAACCTGGCTCCTCATGAAGTCTGGATGTCCTCAACCTTCAGCACGTCTTAGCCCTTTAGTCTGAGTGGAGGAGGATTCGGTTACTTGATCCACAGTGCATGCTGAACCCACAGTGCATGCTGAACCCACTGTCTGGTTCCCGCCCCCGCTTCCTGCACTTAGTCTTAAGTACAAACATCTAAAAGAAGCCAGGCGGGAGGGGCAGTGGTGCAGCCGGTGCAGCCGGTGAAGTGAGACTCACGCTCATTGGAGGGCATGTGCCACACCAAAGGGAAGCCCCCAACCCAGCCGCAGCCAGGCATTGCCATGCAGGGGGGCACTTTCTGCATTACTGCCTCTTCTAGGTTATCTAAAGGAGCCAGAGGTTGGAATTTCTGTGTGAAAGCTCTTGATTTTTAAATATTGAAGGGAAAAAAAATTGGAAATCTGAAAGCACTGTGCAGTCACACAAAAATCCAGCTCCCAGGCTCATGGAACCCAGGGGAAAAGAGGCAAACCACCCCAATGGGATTTAGGTACAGTTGAAAAAGGAGCCAAATTGGTGAACTTTTTCATTAATAAACATAACAAACATTGATTAAACACGTACTATGTGGTGGGCACTATGCTAAGTGCTTAACATTGCAAATGCATATTCAACAGTGAGGTGGGTGGGGTTAACTTCACTTTACAGATGAGGACATTGAGTCTCAGTCTGGGAAGGCATTTTGCCTGGGGTCACCTAGGAGTGATCAGAACCAGTATCTGAACCCAATTCTCTCCGTGAGAGAGCCTGTGAGCATGTTCTCCAGGCACAACACGCCGTCTCTGCAGCCCTCCTTCCCGTGTTTAAAAGTCACAAAGAACTCCCTGGCCAGAAAGGAAACCCAAGGCCTGGCATCCCCTACCTCTTTCCCATGGTGGCCTTGAATGAGAAACCAGAAGAAGCTGGCACATCAGGTGAATGTGGCTTTGACCACTCTCTTTCTCCACGGTTCAGGGCGGACCATCTTCCAAAAATAGACTTGCCAAAAGTCTTGGCTGTTGTTAGCTCAGAAATGACCTCATTGGGCAGGAGGATCCTGTACCTGGGAATTATGTATTTTCCCACTTCCTGTTTGAGCCCAGGGAGAATGCCACAGGAAAAAGAGACACAGGTATGGAGACTGTGTTCCAGCCTTCCTAAGTGTATTAGTTGGCTGTGGCTGCTAACAACATACCACAGACTGGGTGGCTTAAACAACAGAAATGCATCTGCTCACTCTCCCCCTGGAGGCCGGAAGTCCAAGCACAAGGTGTCAGCAGGTCTGGTTTCTCCCAGCGCCCCTTTATTTTGGCTTGTAGCTAGCATCTCCTTGCTATGTCTTCACATTAGATTAGAGCCCACCCTACAAACGAAACAAAACAAAAACCTCATTTTAGCTTAATCACTTCTTGAAAGACCTTGCCTCCAAATGCAGTCGCATTCTGAAGTGTTGGAGGTTAGGACTTCAACATAGGAATTTAGGAGGGAACAAAATTCAGCCCATAACACCAGGTAAATCCCAGATGAATGGGTGCTAGTGAGAAGCACCAAGACCTAAATTCTTATTCAGACGCAGTCACTGCTCAGCCTCCTGATCACACTCCAACTCAAGTTGTCACCCATGAAATCAGAATAATGTCCCCCCGTGCACTTACCTCCCTGGATTATTTTGAATATCAAATGTCTGATGAAAGTAAGAACTGCTACATGGCAGCAAGGCTTTGCTTTATAGATAATCCATCAGTGATAAGAGATGGCAAACTTTTTGTATGTTTCACATAACCTTTTCTCTCTTTATAGAAGTAATATACACCCATTGTCCATCCTTTTCATACCTTATAATTGAAATTATCCTGTAAAGAGCTATATAAGCTGCTTCTACGTATCATAGTATATTGGTTTCCTCAGGCTGCATAAATTACTACAGATTTAGTGGCTTAAAACAACAGACAGTTATTCTTGTACAGTTCAGAAGAGAAGTCCAAATCAAGGCGTCAGCAGGGTTTGTTCCTTCTACGGACCCTGAGGGAAAATTCACTACATACCTTTCTCCTAGGTTCTGGCGGCTTCCAGCAATCCTTGGCATTTCTTGGCTTGTAGACACATCCCTGCAATCTCTGCTTCCATCTTCACCTGGCATTCTCCCTGGAGTCCCAAGATTTCTTGTCTCTGTGTCCCAAATTTCCCTCTACTTATTTTATTTTATCGATTGATTGAGATGGAATCTTGCTCTGTCACCCAGGCTGGAGTACAGTGGCGTGGTTTTGGCTCACTGCAACCTCCGCCTCCCAGCTTCAAGTGATTCTCTCACCTCAGCCTTCTGAATAGCTGAGACTACAGGTGCGTACCGCCACACGCGGCTAATTTTTGTATTTTAGTAGAGACAGAGTTTCACCACGTTGTTCAGGCTGGTCTCCAACTCCTAACCTCAAGTGAGCCACCATGCCTGGCCCCCTATATTTACATTTTTTTTTTTTTTTTTTGAGACGGAGTCTTGCTCTGTCGCCCAGGCTGGAGTGTAGTGGCACAGTCTCGGCTCACTGCAAGCTCTGTCTCCCGGGTTCATGCCATTCTCCTGCCTCAGCCTCCTGAGTAGCTGGGACTACAGGCGCCCACCACCACACCCAGCTAATTTTTTTGTATTTTTAGTAGAGACAGTGTTTCACCGTGTTAGCCAAGATGGTCTCGATCTCCTGACCTTGTGATCCACCCGCCTCGGCCTCCCAAAGTGCTGGGATTATAGGCGTGAGCCACCACACCCAGCCTCTCTATTTACTTTTAAAAGGACACCAGTCATTGGACTTAGGGTCAAGTCTAAATGGAAGATGATCTCATCTAAAGTTCCTTAACTCAATTACATCTGCAGAGACCTCATTTCCGAATAAAGTCATATTCACAGGCACCAGGGGTTAGAACATGGACATAACTTTTGAGGGACACAGTTCAACCCCCTACACACAGTATCATGTACACATTCTCAAGTTATTAACAATTCCTAAAACAGTCAGTGTTTCAGAATATCTCCTCATGGGGCTGTGGTATGATGTATCTGACACTGCAGTTGCCAGACTCCTGTGATTCTGATCTCTTACATCACTGCAAAGCAATACCTGACTTTGCATATGCCCTGTGGTATTACAAGGGTGAGCCACCAGCTTGAGTCTTTATTGCCTGGGCCTTTTTTCTTTTCTTTTTTTCCATTAGTTGTTTTTCATTTTTATTTTTTTATTTTTTATTTTATTTTTTTTTTGAGACAGAGTCTCGCTATGTTGCCCAGGCTGGAGTGCAGTGGCGCAATCCTGGCTCACTGCAGCCTCCACCTCCCAGGTTTAAGCGATTCTCCTGCCTCAGCCTCCCGAGTAGCTAAGGTTATAGGCACCCACCACCACCCTCGGCTAATGGTTGTATTGTTAGTAGAGACGGGGTTTCACCACGTTGGCCAGGCTGGTCTTGAACCCCTGACCTCAAGTGATCTGCCCATCTCGGCCTCCCAAGTGCTGGGATTACAGGTGTGAGCCACCACACCTGGCCAGATTTTTTTTATTATTTCTTTTTTTCTTATTAAATAAATGTTATGTATCTAGCATAGGGATTTTAGAAAAGGAGCCCAGTGATGGTCCTCTCCTTATTTCTCAGCCCTGTGATCTTTGTGTTTTAACCCCTGCCCTGTCATTTTAGGGGTCTGGAAGCAGGAAGGAGACATCTGTGAGTGCTCAGATGACCATCTCGATACACTCAGGCTGTATTTTCTGGGGTGACTGTAGGGGCATCTTGGTTCATTTGGTGGCAAATCCAACTTTTCTATTCCCTAACTAGAACTTTGCTGCCTTTATGATTTTTCTCTCACTGCCTGCTTTTGGAAAAATCTTCTGACAGTTATATTTACCAGTAGAACTAGAAGGGAATGCTTCAGTCTATCCTGTGTTTAGAGTCATGGACTTGGAGGAGGTTTAGGTAGGAATCTGAGTGACGGCCAAGAAGAAGGAGATAGGGCCGTCTTGGGGTTTTCTGCAGTCTCAGACTCTGCGTCTTTATATGACCCTTGGGAGCATGAAGCAGCCAGGGAATGAGCCAGGACCACTCTACCCCAGCAAGACTCCCAAGCTCTATCTTCAAAGGTCTGAGGGACGTGGTGCATTCACTTGTCTTCTGCTACCCACAGATGACCAGCTCTGTGAAGGAGGCATCCCCTGGCTTGGGTAGGCAGAAGGCGTTGGAAAGGAATTGAAGTAACATTTCAATTTGAAGCTTTTGTAACAGATGGTGGTGGCAGCTGCTCTAGGAGAGACAAATGAAGTTAGTGAAATGGTCCTTCATTCAGTCTACCTTGTGCATCCATCCATTTAGCCAACCGTGTTGGTATGTATGATGAACCAGGCCCCATGTTGCACACTGGGATGATAAAGAGAGAAGACCTGGCCACAGCATCTGGAAACTCCTTATCTAAGAAGAGGGACAGACTCATGGCCCACATGATGAGTTCTGTTGAGTACCAAGGTAGCAGAAAAGGGGAGCTTTGAACTCCATTTGGGAGTAGGCAGGGAAGATGGCCTTTCTGCAAGATTCTTGAGGGAATGATCAGGCACTCAGGCCTGGGAGGGGAGAAGACATCAGACATCAGGGGATGGTCAGATGCCTGTGCAGAAGGTAAAATGAAATCTGTCAAATAAAATCTACAAAAGGATAGGGGTTGGAGAGTTGGGGGCACAACAAATGCAAAGACCATTCTGGATAAAGTTAAGTTGGCAGAAAGCAAGAGAAAAATGGGGAAGAAAGTATCAGCATGCAGTCGCTAGAAAGGATAGGACAAAATAACCCAACTTGGAAGGCCCCAGAAAGACAAATGATTCAAGAAGCACCGTCTACGTCTGAGATGCTGTCCCTGCACAGCAATGTCCTCCGGCTGGTGAGAGATGAGGATGAGAGGGAGTTTGAATCTGTTCGCTGCTCCTGTTTACCTGTTGAAAATGTCAGCTGTGAGTCTGCTTCTGGGCTGGTAGCCAGGGTCTGTGGCTCCCAGCACTGTGGTGTCCTGCCACATTTGTCTCAGTTGGTAATTGGGAAGAAAACCATCTCCTGGGGCTTGGTGACCAGGGTGTGAGGGCACTGAGTACAGTGCCAGAGCTTCCAGAAGTGCTGGGGCAGGTGCGGCCCTTGCTGACTTGGGGCCCCATTGGGGCTCTGCGTCTGTTCCTCATGACCCCCCATGTGGCTGAGTTGAGGGCTAAAGCCCTGGGTCTCTCTTACAGCGTTGCTTTGGCATTCACCAGGCCAGGGCAGGTGTGAGCGGTGGAATAGGGGAGTGTGGTAGGATGAGGTGGAAGGTGGGGTGTTCTTTTTCATTCCCCAAAACAGCTTTCTTGAACTATCCACCAGGCTGCAGGGGGTGTTGTTTACCTGGGGACTGTATGGTGTCCCATCTCTAGGGAAGAACCGTGTTGCCTCCTAGTGGCTGTGTCTGTCTTGGACACCGGTATCTGAGAACTGAGAACAATATTTGTTCCATGAATGAGGCATGAATATTACTCTTTAAAGATTCCCTGTTGAAGGCAGGCACAGTGGCTCACATGTGTAATCCCAACACTTTGGGAGGCTGAGGCAGCAGGATCACTTGGGGCCAGGAGTTTGAGAACAGCCAGGGCAACAAAGTGAGACCTCATCTCTACAAAAAAATTAAAAATTAGCCAGGTGTGGTACCACATGCCTGTAGTCCCAGCTACCCAGGAGGCTGAGGTGGGAGGATCACTTGCACCCAGGAGTCCCAGGCTGCCGTGTGTTATAATTGCACCAGTGCACTCCAGCGTGGGTGACAGAGCGAGACCTTGTCTCTTTAAAAAAAAAATAAAAAAGGCGAGACCATCCTGGCTAACACGGTGAAACCCCGTCTCTACTAAAAATACAAAAAAATTAGCTGGGCGTGGTGGCGGGCGCCTATAGTCCCAGCTACTCGGGAGGCTGAGGCAGGAGAATGGTGTGAACCTGGGAGGCAGAGCTTGCAGTGAGCCAAGATTGAGCCACTGCACTCCAGCCTGGGCGACAGAGCAAGACTCTGTTTCAAAACAATAAATAAATAAATAATTAAAAAGGAAAGAAAGAAAGAAAGATCCCTTGTTGAAGCTGAATGCCCATGCCCAAATTCTCGCCTTCTCTCTACCTCCTGCTTTTGCAGTAGCTTTCTAATGAGCCTTCCTGACCTCCAGTCCTTGTCACTGAAAGCCCAGTCCTGCTTGTCTTGCTTTCTGTGCTCAAACACACAATAGCCCCTCATTGCCAGCAGCATAAAGCTGAATCTCTTACTGGACATGGAAGGTTCTCCGAAGTCTGATCTGTTCACCACATGCACCCTCTGCACAATCCTTGGTTTCCCACCTTTCAGGCACACTTTCTGTCTGTCTAGAATGCCCTCCCCAATCTAGCCAGGCCAGAGGTTTCCAGTTGTTCAAATTGTAATTCACATGACGCTGTTTCAGTAAATCATGCTCACATCTGGGAATGACCTGAATTCTATCCCAGCTCTGATGTACCCACATGGTAACATTAGAGACAATCATAATAGCAGCTACTGTGTATTGAGCACTTACTACACATAGATGGGCCAGGGCTGCACATTGCAAAACTTCAGAGGGTGCCATCTACATCGAATACAGAAGAGAGGCACTGCTGGCCACTGTGCCAAGACCTTCATATAGAGAATCTCAGCCCTAACAGGTGGACTCTGTTACCGCCATTTTACAAAGAAGGAAACTAAGGCTACAAATGTTAAGTTTCTTGCCCAGGGCCACATAGCTAGTAAACAACTGGGCTGGGCGGTAGTCAACTCAGGTCTCTTTCCAAAGCCCATGGTCTTTCCATGGCACTCCGCTGCCTCCTTAATAGACACTAAGCTCCGTGAGGGCAGGATCCCACTTTGAATTGTTTTTAGTCTTCCACCTCCTCCATTGAGCTTGATAAATGTTTACTGGTCAAAATCCCCAATCCTGTCTAGTGCCAGTTACACATCAGTGTCTGTAGTAGAGACCCTGGCGCTGGCATGAATTCTACCAAGTAGGCTGGACCTTACCATCAATCAATAGAATAAAAGGAAGGAAAATAAACAGTTCCTCCCAGCCCACTGTCTTGTCTCTTAGTGCCACTGCAAGGAAATGCTAGATCATGAGCTGGGGCTACCAGAGAGCTTCATAGACTTGACCCCAACACTTTAGCTGGATGACTTGGAGAAAATTACCCCAAAGTGTCTGCAGTGACTTCTGTGACCACCACCAGCTTCCCAAACCAGCCCATCCAACTCCCTTTTCCTGAGTGAGGTAAAAACTGGTAGAACCAAGGAATGCTGAACTTCCAAACGCCTCCTAAGGGAACTGAAACTGCAAATTGGCCACTTGGCTGAGAAATGCTCTCTTTCCCTCCAAAACACACTTTCCTTTTCCTTTAGCTAAAGAATCCGTAGATGTGTCTCACTTTGTGATACACGTGCTCCTGAAAGCTGTGTGGAATTGAGTCATTTTCTAAATTCACCAGGGAATCTTTCCATTTTAAAGAAAATCTCTAGTCAGTTTTAAAACCAGATGCTATCAGAGACAGAAAGACCATTAGCGGTTTATCTAATTCAGCTTTCGTCTCATTTTACAGATGAGAAAACCAGAGAGGTTAAGTGACTTGGCCACAGTCACACAGCTCATTAGCGATAGGAATTGGCCTTGAGTCAAACAGAGCCTTAGGTCCTCTGGTGCTGGTGCCAGTGCTTTCCCCTTTCCAAACCTCTTTCATAATGAAATCGCCCAGCCCCTACCCATGTCCCTATTCACTCCCACCAAAAAAATCCTCCATATAGTCTGTTTTACAAATTCACCCATTCTTCTATCAGGGAGGGCTTCATCTATACTTCTGGCTTTGTCTGCTTCCAACTCCCTTTGGCCATTTGCACAGATCAGCTTTTCTAACAGAAGGGTGTGCAGAAAAAAGTTTAAATAGCAGGTCTGTTTTAGGATAAATAGTTGGGACGCTTGACAGCTTGCACCTGGTTTCCCCCAGACTTTACTCCATGCACCTTTCTCCATGCTATTTTTGCTCTGTAACCTTTTGCTCTAATACATTGTGCCTGTGAGTACAACTATATGCTGCTGAGTCCTGTGAGTCCTCTTAGCAAATCTTCACATTTGGGGTGCTCTTGGGGACCTCCAACAAAGAAGGAGAGGAAGCTTTCAGTCGAGGGTACAATCAAGCAGTCTCCTTTCTTAATTGAGGCAGGGATGATTAAGGTTTGTGGATAAATACTCTGAGGTCCTGCTCACCTGGGTTCCACTCCTGAATCTGCCATTTACCATGGATTTGTGGCAAGTTATTTTCTCACTCTGAGCCTCAGGATCTCCAACAAAGGGGTTAGTAACACTTACGACTTTGGGTTCTTGGAGGATGCTGAGAGATGCCCAGCATAGTGGGGTGCTTGACCAGGATGTGCTCCATGGGCATAGGAACTCTGAGTTGTAGATGTGGTGTCCCCACTTCTCAGAACAGGTCCTCCTGCAGCAAATATTTGTTGAATGTATACTTCAGGAGTGAATAAATGCCACCTAACATTGCTGCAGAAAGCACTTGAGATCAGGAGGGACCAGAGATTATTGTCAAGCGAGGTGAGTAAATTCCGTGTTAAGTTTCTGTCTGAGCACTGGCTGGCTCTGGTTGCTGTGGGAGAGAACTTTTAATTGAACACAGTTGGGGGTATCTCTACTTTACCTAGACCTCTTGCTGGGTCGGTTGGCACCCCTCCCTCTCTTAGGACATTGAGGCTTCTCTCTGAATCACCTTGGTTGATCTATTTCTGGATCGGTCTGTAAATTTGTCGTAAAGGTAGACCCTGTTACCAAGTACATGTTCTTAATTAGCAAGACACATTTTGAATGGCTAAGTGGAACATCCCTTTTTGCAATCCCAGTGACCCACTTCCCAAGTGCTCTCTTTTGGCCTAATTTTTTTCTGCTTCTTGAACAAAGGAGAAGGGAGGAATGCAGCTATGTGCATATTTATTCGCTCTAGTGGTGGGCAAATGTTTATCTTCCTGCCGTAGGGGGTTTCTCTAGCTTGCTTTGCTTGTTAATGTTTTTTTTTACAGGATAAATTCTGTGCAAGTGTCATCGATAGACTAACAAGAGGTAGGCGGGCCATGGGAAAGTAGAATTTACCGCCTCTCCGAGAGCTCAAGAATACTGTTCTTCTAAGTTTTTAAACATTGGTTGGAGTTGTGCCTTCAGTGGGGTGTGGGGGAGTTGGAGAGGCACCTTCATCCCAGACTGACGGCCAGAAGCCTCGGATTCCAGTTGTGTCTCAACCACTGAGTTGTCCCAGAGACTGACATAAACTGCTTGACTTCCTCGGCCTCTGTTCTTCTTTTTGTAAAGAGATGAGTTCATCCAGAATGTTCTTTCACATTCTGGCATTCTTAAAGAGTCCCAATTTTGAGGTCAGAGAATGCCACACCCACTGAAAGTCAGTCACACCTTTAAACATCTGGGGGACTTAAATTTGAAGAATGTGCCCATGATACCACCACCACTGATGTCCCCAGCTGCGGGTGAGCCAGGACAGGTAAATGGTGGCCCACTGTTAGCGTCCAAGAGATGACTAGACCCCAGGTGGCACAGCCTAGGGGCTCTTGGACCCCACTTATTCCCTTTGTACCCAAGTAGCTTCCCTAAAGCATGTTCCTTAGAACCCTAAATCCACAGGCAGCTCCGCCTGTGGTCACATGAATTTGGGAGGCACTTTCCCAATCTTAGAAATCACAACAGAGGTTTAGAGAAGTCATATGGAAAAGAAATTGTTTGTTGTTGTCTAACCGGTGTTTCCTGAACTTAGTTGACCAAAAACCCCATTATTTTCCCGCATTCCATACTGCCTGTAGCCTCCCATGCAAACCCATTTCAGAACCTGCAGCTGCAGTCAGTCTGGAGTCAGGTAACTTAATTAGGAATTTGTTTCATGTCTTATCATTCAGTTCCTATTGGTTAATTTTCTTGGTACTTATGTCAGAGGGACATCCATGTGCATCCTAATGACAGCCTCATTTGAGACAAAATTTTCCATCATGGACAAACCAACCATCAGGTGACCCCAAGCAGTCTCCCCTGGCCTCTACCACAAGTCCCTCTCCCAGGAGCTCATGCTGTCTTCAGGCCCAGTCCATCTGTCTGTCTGCTTCTCTCTCTCCCTTCCTCTCCTCTTTCTTTGGGCAGCTCCTCCTCTTCCCCATTTCCCTGTTTTCCACCCTCTCACCCTTGCCATTACTTTGAATTCTGCTGGGAAGGGGATGGCCTTTTACCCCAGACCCACAGTCTTTCCAGGTTCAGGCTGGTTCATTTGCCATCATTTGCTTTCTCATTGATTAGGAATTAATCAATAGCTGACAGTCTCCCCAGAGTGGATCACAGCTGTCTAGGAAATCTGCTGATCTAGAAAGATTTTCAGATGCTGTTAACAACCCAGAGATCACGCCGTCAAGTATTTTCTTTTTTCAGCAGCTCTTGGCATGGCGAGCATGTGATTCAGCCCCTCTGCTCTGTGGCCTTTCAGTGACATTCATTGTTTATCCGGGGCCTTTGAAGCTCTGCCTCAAAATGTTGTCAGAAATTCCAAATTATTTTCTTCCTTTTTGTTTAAAGAATTGTCACGTAAAACTTTGTTTGGAGAGAGCCCGCTGAAGTCATAGTTATATTGACTTCCGCGTCTGTTCCCCAGCTCATCTTTGCTCCCTGTTTTCTCCCCACACTGGCCTCCATGCCTGGAATAAGTCAGACTTGTGTTATTTCCCAGCTGTGTGACCTTGAGCAAGTGGCTTCATGTTTCTGAGCCTTAGTTTCTTCCTCTGTAAAATGAAGATAATAATACCTACTTCACAGACTAGTGGTAAGGATTAAATGAGACAACGAGAGAATGCAAAGCACTTAGCCTAGTTTAAGAACATAGTTATCCATCACTTTAGGATACAGCAGGGGCCTCTTGTTCACCCCAGGGGTACCCGCCTGGCTCATAGTAGGTGCTCAGCAAGATGTTTTTCAATGGAAACTAGAGGAGTGGGATGTGCCTATCTAGAAAATCCTCTGCTGGAGCCTAGTCTTGGTCCTCGAAAGTCCTGGGCCTGCCTTCCCCCTGGCTTTAAGGAGCTGAGCCAGCAATAGTAGCATGTGGCCACCTGCAGGGCTCTATGGAGGAAAGAGCTTTGAGCTGGGAGATTATGTTCTTAGATGAGTCGTGTTCTGCCTCTCCATTTCTTTAGTGGTTCTCAATCCTAATTGCACATTAGAATCACCCAGGGAGCAGTTTTTAGAGACTCCATACAAGAGATTGACTCTGCTGATTCGAGGTAGAGCCTTGCAACGTGTCAGAAGTCCTTTGCTTTCGTTGAGAAGAACGTACTGAGTGGAAATTGTATAACCTCATCAACAGCTAAGCACTTGAAGGGATAAAAAAGACCTCCGGTAGTTGGCAGTCTTGGTTGAGGCTTCAAGATTCAATCCGAAGCAGTTTGTGATTCACGTGGAGTGGCATGATCCCCAACTGAAGACCTGTTTGCACATACACATTGTCACTGCAAACTCAAAGCCCAAGTTTGTTCGTATAGCCAGCTCTGCCCTGCAGGACCCTGGGTAGGGCCAGGTGCCTTGGCAGAACATGGATAGGGCAGTACAGGGCCACTTGGATCAGGGCCACCCATTTGCCATTGTTAGCATGAGCTGAAAGAAGTTAGGTCTCCCAAGGCAGTGCTGTCTCACTGCAGTAAACAGCAGTTTTCAGAAGATCTACCTCCTTGAAATATACACAGATTGGGTTTTGTTTGTTTACCCACACACAGCCTTCTCTTAGAGGGGAGTTAAGGTAAGGAGATGACTGTCTGAACACTCACACCCTGATGTGGCATTATTTGGCAACAATAACTTCTTCATCAACTCCTCCCCTCCTCATGGCACCCACCCAACTGACAGAAAATGACAAAGAAGGAAGATCAGCATTCATCATCTTCAGCATGATGTGGTTTCAGAGATTTTTAGCATTTGATTTGTAACATTTCAGAAGGCAACATAAATCATGCTGGTAATTTTTTTTTGTCATGCCAAAAAAAAAAAAAAAAAGGAAAATCTGAATTCATTTGGGAGAACGTGTGTATGTCAGTCACAGCCTTTTCGGATCTGGTTGAAAAGCTGCAAATATTTTTCTCCACACAAAGTACATTCAGGTTTTGTTGATGATGTTGTTGTTAGTACAGATCTCCTCTGGGGCACTGAGTAACCCTGGGGAGAGGATGGGAAATAGCGTAAGGGCTGTAATTTTCAGCCTGGAATAGAAGCAGCAATTTTAGGCAATTTAAACAATTCTATTAAGGGCAATCTGTTGATCTCCTGCTGGAGAGAGAGGACCCCATTCAGAATGCTCTCGGTAATGCTGTAAGGGGCTGATGGGGTCTCCAGATTGTATACGGTCTCCTGCACCCCCAGAACCATCATAGAGGATCTCTGCCCCCTCATGCCTTTAAACGGGAACATTAATAATTTCCTGCTTAGTGCAGGATGTAGTCCAAAAACTCAAAATGAGTTGTCCAGATAAAGGGAGACCTCTGGGGGATGCCAGACAAACTTGGTCTGGTCAGAAGCGAAAAACTTGAGAGGGAGTTAATTGAAGAGTTTCCCACATTGCAGCTTGTGAGTGGTTCTGTTGCACTTTTGTTGATTTTTAAAATTTTTATTTAGTCAGTTTTTAAAGTCCCAAATGAACCATGGGGTTCTTGGCCCAGAGAACAGTTGAACATTGGTTAGGCCAGGGAGTTATTTTCCAGCAAACTGCCCATGAATTAAACTCCACTCTGTGGACTGGGGGTTGTGATAAGGGAAGGGAGCCCCTGCTATGTGCGGGTCTCTGTTTTGAGTGTCTTAAAATTCTAGCAGAGTAGGAGCCATTGGGACCATCACAGGAAGATGTAGCCCCTGGGTGGGAAGCAGGGTGTCTGTCTTTTGGAGGGAGTGGAGTGTCTCCATTTCAGTTGTTGCTGAGACAGGCAATGTCTGGTGGTTGAGGAAACGTCTTTTTCTCTCTGAGCCTCTTTTTGAGCTTAGATTATAAGGAATCTAGATCTGTCACGGGCAGATGCTTCCAGGTTCTGGGAGCAGAAGGCACTGCCACAAGGAAGCAGGTTGGGGACTCAGTAGAAGGTAACCTGTTGGTTAATAGCTGTTAAGCAATTTGGACCCCAACCTACAATAAGAACTACTTTTATATCACAAATATACAGATAGGAAGTCATTCTACATGCAGCACACTGATGCAGGTATTTTTTAATACATTCTATTTCCTTCTTTTCGTTTTATGCTGGCCCTGACCCACTATGTTAGTTTCTGTACTTATTATACTATTTGGTTGAGACCTGATGTTGAAAAAACATTCCAGTGGGATAGCCTATGAAGATGCCTCAGCACATGAGTTATGAGAGCTGCCTCAGCTACGACAGTTCCAGGCATGTCACTGTCCGGGGGTAATTCCCTTTGAGTTTCATTGAATTTTAAGGAAAAAGCCCCCTTGCTCTTCCTCAAATGCACTGAAGACTGTCTCACCCCAGGATCTTTGCACCTGCTATTCTATTCACTTAGAACACCTGTCTTCCATATACGCAAGGGTCCATCTTCAGCTCTTTATCAGGTGCCACCCTCTCAAGGAGAACCCTATCCCCATCCCCACCCCCTGTTTAAAATTGCAACCCATCACCAACCCTGCTTCCTCTTCGTTCCACTTACCATGTTCTGGGCTTTTTTTTTTTTTTCCACAGCATTTATTATCTTCTCCCAAACAATATACCCTATAATTTTTTTATTATGTCTACTCTCTGTCTCTGCCCACTACCACATAAGTTCTGTGAGGGCAGGAATTTCTGTTCTGTATATCATCGTATCCCATCAGCTGGAGCAGTGCCTGTGATGTGACAGATGCTCACTAAAGACTTTGTGGAATGAATAAATGAATGAATTAATGATTTTAAAATGATAGCCTCTTCTTACTGCAACTGTCTTTTATATTTTTTTAATTGATACGTAATAGTTGTACATATTTACAGGGTACAATATGTTGTAATCCATGTACACATTGTGTAATGATCAAATCAGGGTCATTGGCATATCCGTCACCTTATATGTGTGTCATTTCTTTTGGTGACTACATTCAGAAAGGTCTAGCTATTTTGAAGTATACAATACATTATTATTAACTATAGCCGCCCTACTGTGCAAGAGAACACCAGTTTTTCTAATTGTAATTTTGTACCTGTTGGCTGCTTTCTTAAATTGTGGAAATTAAAGGAAGGGCTGAACTGTCACTCAGATTTGAATAGAAATGAGGAAGATGAAGAAGAACAGTGAGATAAGGAGATAGTGATACGTGGTGACAATTCCATTGAAAAAGGAGAATTTGGCCGGGTGTGGTGGTTCACGGCTGTAATCCCAGCACTTAGGACACGAAGGCCGAAGCATCGCTTGAGCCCAGGAATTTGAGACCAGCCTGGGGAACATAGTGAGACCCCATCTATATAAAAATTTTTAAAAACTTGCTGAGTATGGTGGTGTTTACCTGTAGTCCCAGCTACTCGAGAAGCCAAGGTGGGAGGATCACTTGAGGCCAGGAGTTCAAGACCAGCCTGGTCAACATAGTAAAACACCGTCTCTACAGAAACTAAAAAAAAAAAAAAAATAGCCAGATGTGGTGACATGCTCCTGTAGTCCCAGCTACATGGGAAGCTGAGGTGGGAGGATTGCTTGAGCCTAGGAGGTTGAGGCTGCAGTAAGCCCAGATCATGCCACTGCACTCCAACCTGGGCAACAGAGCGAGGCCCTCAAAAAAAAGGAGAACTCGGGACAAGAATCAAGGTGGCAAAGGCCTATGACCTTTGCCCACAGAATAACCACCCCTACCCTGGAGGGCCAGGACGGTTCCTTCCTCTCCTTCCATCTCAAGCCTGAGTCTTATGTTCCGTGCCCAGTAGTGAGCCCTCCGGCAACTCATCAGCAACACAGAGCCGCAGGGCTTTTGTTGGGACCCCCTTGAAAACACTCAGTCCCAGGTTGCTGCACATTGCTAGTGGTTGATAAGACTGTTGCGGGAAAATTTATAAATCCGTGGCCTTACTGGCTGTGAGTGAGGCAGATAAGCCACAGTCTGACAGAAAGAAAAGCATCTCCCTTCCCTGTTCTTGCCTGAGACGCAAAGAATAAACCTGAATCTGGGTGGTCAATGAATGTCCTGGTGAAGGGAGCGTGATAAAATTCCAGCTTGCTGTTTTGTGGGACGTATTGCAGGCACCGTATCTTTGTTCTCAGACCCCTCTGCCCTTTCTGTGGGCCAGCCTCGAGGGACGTGGCCCAGTGAATCCTGGGGGAAAATCAAGCTCACAGAAAGCCAGCGTGATTTCCCAGCCAGAGGAGATAAGGCCCGTGGGAGCGAATGGCAGCTTAGCGACCCCTGTTGCACCAAATCCTCCTTGAAATATTTAATTATAACATACATGAATGCTTATCCCAGCAGTTATTTTTTCCTCTTAACCCATATTTAGCCTTGCAGCAAAAAATAAAATATGGTTCCTGGGAGTTTATCGTTCTTTTAATGAGGCTCTCAGGGGTCAATTTTTTCCCTTAAAATATTTTTAGCCAATCGTTCAACCCAGGAACTCTGCTTGTCAGAGAGGATCTTTGAATAAAATAATGCTGTCTGGTTCCTTTCATAGATACCGTTTACCCTTTCATATTGGTTTTCAGTTTTAAAAAGTATTTTCACATAGAAGAAATCAGGACTGAAAATGCGTTAGTGACCAGCTCAAAGTCACACAATGACTTAGTGAGAACTCGAAATGGAAACAGGATCTTTTTTTTTGGCGGGGGGAGGGACAGAGTTTCGCTCTTGTTGCCCAGGCTGGAGTGCAATGGCGCAATCTGGGCTCACTGCAACCTCCACCTCCCAGGTTCAAGTGATTCACCTGCCTCAGCCTCCTGAGTAGTTGGGATTACAGGCACCCGCAACCACACCCAGTTAATTTCTGTATTTTCAGTAGAAATAGGGTTTCACCATGTTGGCCAGGCTGGTCTCAAACTCCTGATCTCAGGTGATCTGCCCGCCTCGGCCTCCCAAAGTGCTGGGATTATAGGCATGAGCCACCGCGCCCGGCCGGAAGCAGGATCTTGAAGCTCTCAGAATGCCCGTCTCTCCTTCTGTGCACAGTGAGGGCTTCCCATTCTTTCTGATTTCCGTTTCCTGTAGCAGAGAGGGGAAGATACTCCACATTTGTCAAGAGCTTTAGGGTACCAGGCACTGTGTGTAAAGTGCATTTCTTATATTACCCCTTTGATTCTTCCCAGGAATCCTATGACATCTATAATATTATCCCCGTTCTCTAATTGAGGAAATGGAACTTCAGAGTGATTTTGTTCCAAGTGGAAATCAGGCTTTGGCAACTGCTTCCTGCTAGCAGGGTGAGATACAAACTTTTGCAAATAGCAGACAGGCCATCATATAAATATATGATGTATTTAGAAATAATATCTGTAGATATATTTATAAATACATATCTGTAGATGTGTTTATAAATTGGGGGAAAACAGATAAAAATCCCTACCCTTGTGGAGTCTACATTCTGTTGATTGATTTTGAGATGGATGGATGGATGGTTGGATGGATGGATGGATGGATGGATGGATGGATGGATACAACAATCTTCAGAGGCCAACTCCACTTCCGTTCCAGCAAAATCCTCTTACAGAAGAGCGGTAAGATACATTGGTAGACATATACAACCTGGGCTTCAGACCAGGGAAGTTTTATTTTGCCACTAAATTTAGCCACTGTGTCAACACAGCTCCCAACTTACAAGATGACTGAGAACAAGTGTAAGTTCTTGAGGACACAAGCCCTTGCCTTAGTCAGCTTTGTGTGCCCTGCTGTACTTAATGCTTCATGGGTGTTCATTAAATGTTTAAATGAATGAGATGCATAATTCAGTTACGATGAGGCTCTCTGAGAATGAGTTAACATCTATCGAGAGTTGTGCAGTCCGCAGACTTAGAAATATCCAAAAATAATCACCCCTAGAGAGATCTCTGCAAATCAGTAATGAAAGAACTGAAGTAAAACTATAAATCATTCCATTACGGTTTTATACATTTACAAGTAAGTAATTTTGGAAGCAAAATTGGTGTATAAGCTGTATTTAGCCTCGATGTGCTAAGCAACTTTGAACCAAATATAAATTCCTGGCGTGGTATTTTTAAGCCATGGTGGGGGCAGGGTGCTGGGGAAAAAGTAGAGTTGGAGGAGCATCAAAGCTATTTTTGCAAGTTTCATCTACATTTTTAGAAAGATGCATTTTTGAAGAGTTGGGATACCAGTGACTTCTCCCTGGCAGGATTCCTCATCAAGGGAGAAATGACAGCATGTCCGATCTTCGTTGAGTCTCTAAAGATCGCATTATTAAAATGGTTTCTGTCACTGTGCACCATGTCTGAGAAGAACATGTCTTGGCACACCACCGTGTCCTTCGTCTCCTGATTTATAGCTTGCAATAGACTTGTTGAGTGTGAAGCTAGAACCCAGACAGAATGTTAATGCAGGGAAATGACATGTGAATCAGTGGTGCCCTGGGCTTTGAGTGCACATGACTGAGGGGAGGCCCAGTCAGCTGTGGCTGTGCTCCTCACATTAGCTTTGATTTGCTAGACATTGCATGAAGAATGAAGCAGAGGCTTAGCCGTGAGCTTCTCAGACTGGAGCTAAGCCATGGTCCCTAAGTCTATAGCTTCCCACCGGAGACTGACTTAATTATCCAGGATCCTGAGCTTGGCTAATGGTGGGCCCAGTGAATGCTTGATTTGCAATGGAAATGCCCAATTTGGTATGGAGTCTCCATTTTTAAAATGCATTGGCTAACTTTGCAGCTTCCCCCATCCCCTTCTCATGACAGTCTCCCTTTCTGGAATATTTCAAATGCTAAGGGGGAAACAGGGTTGCCGTTATATCTGGATCCTATCCACAAGGGCTCAGCAGCTGTGATGTTCAGCAGGACAAATACAGACCCAAGAGAACAAACAGCTTCTTCCTTCCCCAAGCAGTTAAAACAAAGATCTGCTCACTGCCTTGCCTGTGTGTCTTCATGGGTGTTTGATATCAGGGTAAACTCTAGGGGCTAAAAGTGGGAGCAGAAAAAGCAATGCAAACGCATTAGGCGAGAAGCCAGGGCGGATCAGCAAAAGGTCTGGAATTATGAAAGGCTGAAGATAAGCAGTTTTGGTTGATTTCCAACACAGGCAGTTGCCTGCTTTAATGTCTGGATAAGAACTTGCCTGTAATTGGTAGATGGATTGCTTGGCTATAAATGGAGCCTGAAAAGAGTCTATTCCCTTCCAGCAATTAAACATCCCCCTGACTGCTGCCGCTTTCTCCACTCTGATTATTCAGCAGACCCGTTCTTCTTAATACATAGCACCGAGGTGTTGCTTAGCCCAGCCTGGTTTGAATTAGCTTATGGGATCCACATTAATGAAGCCTAGCCTTACTTCCCTGCATATGATGGGTATAGTCAAGTGCCCAGTGTAGGTAAATAGATTTTGGAGAATGGTGATGTAAGATACCTACCAACCATATGTGGAAATCCTTTTCAGGATGGTTTCCCTCTGCAAGACTGTAAAGGTAGGAAATGCACTGCCTTTCCCGCCCCTTCACTCCTGCACCCATTTGATAACCCCCTTGAGTGTTTAGAACAGTCTTCCAAAGAGGGATGTGTGCAAGGTGATTGTTTAGGGAAGGAAGGAAGGGAGGGAGGGAGGGAGGGAGGGAGGGAAAAGGGAGAGAGAAAGGGAAAAGGGGAGGGGAAGAAGGGAAGGAAGAAAGAAAAGCTTTATATTTGATATATAGATTGATGGGATCATGTATATGATGTAAATATACATATATTGGGGGGATATTGTCTCAAATGGTGGAAGGTCACTGGTTTAGAGCACTGAATGAGCCACCTCAATTTTGCTCCCATTTTCTTCTTTGTCCCTAGTGCTGAGTGGCTTCAGTTTTCACTGCTTTGATCTATGTCCTGCCTGACTGGATTAAGAAAATAGAGACCTAGAGCTTCCAGTGGGAAGAGAGGAAATCGGTGACAGAACTGAATTAAGACATCTCTCTAGAAGGAGCCATTTTCCAGCCTCTTACCACTGCCCTGGGTGATCCTCTAGGTCACACAGGAGCTGATATCATGGTTGAGCCCTGGGAATCTCAGCCACGCTCTGTCCCTGTTCATCTCATGCAAGCTTCCATGGTGATGAAAATTGTAAAGATGCCTTATGTGAAGCACATGGGCGTTGGGTTTGCTCATCACAAGCTGCCTGCTGCTGATGCTGTTTCACCTATTTAAATCACCCAAGTGTTGCTTTATTTAAAATTGAACAAGAGTCAGCCACTTAGAACATTTATCAATAAACTCATCACTCAAATGAAATTGTGCCCCTGCCCCTGCACTTGCATATGGCCTTAGATTGCTGCTCATTTCCAGACACAGATGGCTTGCTTCAAAATTTTTTGCTTGAACAAGGTAAAAAAGCGAGAAGTGGTAGCTTTTAAGTATACAAACTTGCCAAGAAAGGAAAATGCTGTGAGTGGGGATGATTGGTGGCAAGCATCAGGGTCCGATACAATCCATGTCTGTCCATCTGTGTGTCTGTTCTTCAGCCCTGTGTGGCAGATCCCCTTCCAGTGAGTGAGCTTTAGCAAATGGAGTGTCTATGACAGCTATTTGAATCATCCCAGAATCTACTGGCTTAAAGCTGACAGCTCTGACTCTTCCTTTAACTTCTTAAGTGCAGTATTTTGGACAGAGATAGAAGCTTTGCAAGCAGGCAGCCCGCCAGATTCTTCTATGTCCCAGATCTGGATATTAGATTAGAAAATTTGTTATTTACAAATGTGCTTCACCTTGAATTAGCCATGACCCAATTGCTATTGTTTGTTGAAGGGGATGTCTTTTAAAATTTTACTTATACAACTGACTTGCTTTTCAAAAGCACAATAAAATCTTATGTTCCCATTATAAAAGTGCATATACTCATTACAGGATGTTTGGAAAATATAGAACAGGGAAAAATTCACCCACATTTCCTGCTTCCATAAATAATCACTATTAGCAGTTGGCGTATTTCCTCCCATATCCTTTTCTGTGCCTAGGTGATGGAGGCTTTTTGTTCCTGCAGCCATGATACTTTTTATTCAGTTTTACATCCTACTTTTTTTCCCACTTATATTAATAAATGTTTTCCCATATTGTTATAAACTCTTAGTAAGCATTCTTAATGGTTGTACGATATTCTATTAAATGGGTGCATCTTATTTTACTTAGCCACACATCTATTGATGAACATTTAGATTTTGTCAATAAATTGTTGTAGACAAGGTTGTGATGGCCTTTAAAGCTTTTTTTTGCTTTCATCATTTGGATTACTTCCTTAGGATAGATTACCGTAAGGTTTATATCAGGTATGAACACCTTTAGGGCCCATTACACTTATATTACTAACTTGTTATCCAAATGGATATCTGTTTACACCCCCACAAGCAATTTGATAGAAACTTTTTTTCATCACATAATTGCCAACATAGGATATTATCATTTTAAAAAATCATTCTTGCACTGCTAGGCAAGAAATGGTATCTAATTGCAGCTCCCTTCTAAGTGTTGACTGAGCCTTTATTTAGGAAGGCCCTGCTGTGTTTTGCATAGTTCATGGAAATTCTGGGAAAGTGCTCTTGAAAAAGGAAATTATTTATTTTCATTCTACTTTTTCAAACTTCTCACCTCCCCCTCCCACCCCCCATTTTTAAGTCATCTTACATGAAGAAATATAAGACCAAACTACAGAAGCAGGGAATTAATGATCCAAAGATTCTAGTTAACGAGATGGCCAACGAGTTTTCAAAAAATAAGTGATCTAATTTTTACGGCTTGGATATTTTAGTCAGTAACCATTGAGTGCCTACTGTTTATATTTCTTTTCTAGGCTGACTGGCTTCCTTCTTCCTTCCTTCCTCCCTTCCTCCCTCCCTCCCTCCCTCCCTCCCTCCCTCCCTCCCTCCTTCCCTCTCTCCCTCCCTCCCTCCTTCCTCCCTCCCTCCCTCCTTCCTTTCTTCCTTCCTTCCTTCCACCCTCTCCTCTATTCCATCCTCTCTTCTCCTCCTTCCTCTCCCATCCTAGACAGCTTAGGTGAAGGGCTGACAGAGGGAAATTGACTGGCTAATCTATGTGCAGTAGCCCCTGGTTCCTGCTCTTTCCGCCGAACATGATTTATAGTTGTTTGGCAGAAGGTCAAAATCTGATTCCATAGAGTGGGAATGCAGGGGGAAATATTTGATTTCTTTGACACAGTTCATTAAAAATTCATACATATGGATCTGAAAATGAAACATTTCTCCATGTCAACATGAGTTACAGTGGGAACCTAGAGCAAGATATGAGTATTCAAGTGAGACACTGTCACCAGGTAATCACATCGGCATGGCGGTGCCTCTCAGTGAGACAAGAAAGGGGGAAAGGTGACCTGGACTCTGGAGGGTGGAAGTGAAATTTTTCTTTTTTTTGTCTAAAGGCTTTCCTTGTAAATAGAAGCCAATTTGTTAGAAAACCTCTGTTACAAAGAGCCCATTTCATTCATGTATTCTTTTGTCCATTTGTTTGACAAATATTTATTTTCCACTATTGGTAAGGTGTATATTGATTAATAAGAGAGATGACTTATTTCAAATCTCCCTGTTATTTCTACTTTGTTTCTTAATTCTTCCTCTTTGACCCTTTACTTTAGAGCTATCTGACTTTTACAATGTCTAGACTTCAAGCCTTTTATTATAAATACTATAAATGGTTGGAAACATGATCTTCTAGCCCAGTACTTCTCAAATTGTAATGTACACACAAATCATCTGGGGATCTGTTAAAATGAAGATTCTAATTCAGTAGGTCCAGGATGGGGCCAGAGAGAATGCATGTCTGTCAAATTCCCAGGAGATGCCGCTGCTGCTGATCCAGGCACCATTTGAATAGCGAGGCTCTAGTCTACCGTATCTGTACTGGGTTGAATAATGTTCTCCATAAATTCATAACCACCCAGCACCTGTGTATGCGACCTTATTTGGATATAGTTTTTGCAGATGTAATCAAGTTAAGATGGTTTTATGGCCAGCATTCTTCAGGAAAACGGAATTAATAGAATAGGATGTAGATAGAATGATATTATTTTAAGGAATTGGTTCATGCAGTTGTTCGGGGCTAGCTAGTCCAAAATCTGCAGGGCAGGTCAGCAAGCTGGAGACCAAGAGAAGAGTTGATGTTGCAGTCTTGAGTCAGAAGGGAGTCTGGAAGCAGAATTCCTTCTTTTCCCGGGAACCTCAGTCTTTCCTCTGAAAGCCTTCAACTGATTGGATGAGGCCCACCCACATTATTTGCTTGAACTGAGAGTCTACTGATTTAAGTGTTAATCTCATCTGAAGAAATATCTTCACAGCTGCATCTGGACTGGTGGTGGACTAAAACCTGATTACCGTAGCCTAGCTAAGTTGACACATAAAATTAAACATCACGATGAGGTCATACTGGATTAGGGTGGGCCCTAAATCAAATACGTCTCATGTGCCTATAAGAAGAAGGAATTTTGGACACAGAGACACAGACTCACAGGACCACGTGAAGACGGAAACAGAGATTGGGAGCTAAACACAATTGATCCAATGGAGGTAAAGAGTAGAATCATGGTTACCAGATGCATCTACAAGCCAAGGAGCACCCAAGATAGCCAGCAACTACCAGCAGTGAGGAAGAGGCAAGGAAGGACTCTTTCCTAGGGCCTTCAGAGGGAGCATGCCCTGCTGACAGCTTGATTGCAGACTTCGGGCCTCCAGAATACATTTCTATTGTTTTCATGCCACACAATTCATGGCACTTTGTTACAGCAGCCCTGGGAAGCTAGCACAGTATCTAAGACATAGGCCTACAACAGGCCTAAGAACATCATCACAAAGCCAGAATGCTTGACTTTTCTGGTAATTTGCCACCTTGACACATGGATGCAGTGTCTGGAAAGTGCACCAACTAAAATGCTTTGTCATTCTCATAGAAGAGAAGTTCAGAGTCACTGTGGGTGGGAATGAATTGGTCAGGAATCCCCTCCTCTTTCTTAGACTGCCGAGTTGGTCTGAAAATGCTCATCGATCTTCTCCTCTACTTTCTCTTCTGGCCCTGCCTTCACGTTGCAGGGCAGCCCGGTGACAAATGAGGAGGAGCTTAATTCGCCTTTTCTTTGAACAAACTATACTAATTGAAATGGACCCCTCTGGGATTGCTGTTTGTCATGAGTAATGCATATTTCATTAACATTTTCTTTAAAAACCAACAAGATCATAAAGCTAAGATTGCTTTAGCCTAAATGCTGTCCAGATTTAATATGCATGATATAACCTCCTGGCACAGCACTAAGCTTGAGCATGCAATTTTTGGTGCCTCCCTGATGCTTGTTTTTAACAGGAGGAGAATCAATACGGGGTGAGGGTTAGACTAACAACGTGAACTGTCAAGAACCAAAGAAATAATTAAAGTTATAATATTAACAAAACAACATGGTTGTAGAGGGGATGGATAAATGATTTTATTCCATTTTCTTCTTTCTTCTTTTTTTTTTTTTTTTACTGCCTCAGGCATGTTTGTTGGCATTTTCAGAAGGAGATAGAATCAGGAGGTATTTTTCTGTTAGGAAATGTTTAAGTAAATGCCAGTTGTGATCAATAGGGGAGCCTCCACAAAGCGAGCAAAGCAGTAAATGTCACACTCATTTCACTTTTTAGCAACAGTTGTGTGAGTGTTAGAGCCGAAGTCTGAAACCAGTGACTTCAGCATTAGCCAGGGAGTATCGACCAAAATTGGTGGTGAGGAGATAAAATTGCCCTGGAAAAGTTGGGTTCCCCTTAACAATGGTAGCATGGAGAAATCAAACTTCCAGACGTTGTGATTTCTCAGCTCTCTAATTTAGATGACTTTCAGGACTGCCTGGAGATGGACTTCAGACAGAACACAGCCCACATCGTGCTTTGAGCTGAACATGTTTAAAAGAGTTTCACACTGAGGTTGAAGCATGGCTGTGCAGAATGACATATAATGAATGACTCTGTATTCCCATTATAGGAGTCACCCTGCTTTTTTACTCTCCCAGAAGAGTTGTCTTATTTCTGATTTGGGTCAGTGCAGACTACAGTTGTGGAGCATTAGCTGGACCTGGGGCAAAACAAATCCTTCTTATTGATCTCCTATGAGTTTTTAAATTGATACATAATGATTGTAGTGTTTATGGGGTACATATGATATTTTGATACATGCATACAGTGTGTAATGATCAAACCAGATAATTGGGATATCCACCACCTCATTTATCATTTATTTCTGCTGGGAACATGCCAAATCATCTCTTCTAGCTGTTTTGAAATATATAATTATTGTTAACTGTAGTCACCGTACTGCGCTGTTGAATACTAGGACTTATTCCTTCTGTTTAAGTTTGTTTGTACCTATTAACCAAACTGTCTTCATCCCAGCCTCACCCCTGCCACCCTTCCCAGCTTCTGGTAACCATCATTCTACTCTTTTCCTCTGTGAGATCAATTTTGTTTAGCTCCCACATGTAAGTGAGAACATGTAATATTTGTGTTTCTGTGCCTGGCTTATTTCACTTAACCTAATGTCTTCCAATTCCAGTTCCTGTCATTTGTTACTGCAAATGACAGAATTTCGTTCTTTCTGTGGCTAAATAGTACTTCATTATGTATACATACCACATTTTCTTTATCTGTTCATCCATTGATGGGCACTTATGTTGATTTCGTATCTTGGCTAATAGAGCTGCATAAGCATGGGAGTGCAGGCATCTTTTCGGTATCCTGATTTCCTTTCCTTTGGATATATCCTCAGCAGTGAGATTGCTGGATCATGGGGGTAAATCTGTTTTTAGGTTTTTGTATTTTTTAAGTTTTTTAATTCAGTAGGTTTTTGGGGAACAGGTGCTGTTTGGTTGCATGGATAAGTTCTTTAGCGGTAATTTCTGAAATTCTGGTACACCTATCACCCGAGCAATGTACACTGTATATGTGTATTCATATATATACACACACAGACACACACACACACATTTATATCTGACATTTTCTTCATCCACTTGTTGATTTATGGGCATTTGGGCTGGTTCTCTATTTTTTCAATTGCAAATTGTGCTGCTATAAACATGTATGTGCAAGTGTATTTTTTATATAATGACTTCTTTTCCTCTGGGTACATACCCAGTAATGAAATTGCTGGATCAAATGATAGATCTACTTTTAGTTCTTTAAGGAATCTCCATATTGTTTTCCATAATGGTTATACTAGTTTACATTCCTACCAGCGATATAAAAGTGTTCCCTGTTCACTACATTCATGCCAACATTTATTATCTTTTGATGTTTTAATGATGGCCATTCTTGCAAGAGTAAGGTGGAATCACATTGTGGTTTTGATCTGCAGTTCCCTGATCATTAGTGATGTTGAGCAATTTGTCATACGTTTGTTGGCCTTGGCCATTTGTATATCTTCTTTTTTTTTTTTTTTTGAGACGGAGTCTCCCTCTGTTGCCAGGTTGGAGTGCAGTGGTGCGATCTTGGCTCACTGAAACCTCCACCTCCCGGGTCAAAGCGATTCTTCTGCGTCAGCCTCCTGAGTAGGTGGGACAACAGGCGCATGCCACCATGCCCAGCTAATTTTTGTATTTTTAGTAGAGACAGGGTTTCACCATGTTGGCCAGGATGGTATCGATCTCTTGACTTCGTGATCCACCTATCTTGGCCTCCCAAAGTGCTGGGATTATAGGCATAATGTGTATCTTCTTTTGGGAGTTGTCTATTTGTGTCCTTAGCCCGCTATTTGATGAGATTATTTGTTTTTTTCTTGCTGAATTGTTTGAGTCCCTTGTAGATTGGGTTAATTTGAAAGCCTTGTCTTCGAGCTCTGAAGTTCTTTCCTCTACTTGTTTGATTCTATTGTTGAAACTTTCCAGTTTATTTTGCATTTCTCTGAGTGTGTCTTTTATTTCCAGAAGTTGTAATTGTTTTTCATTGATGATATTTACTTCTAAGGAGATTTTTTTCGTTCATATCTTATATTACTTTTTAAATTTCTTTTTTTTAATTATTATTATTATACTTTAAGTTTTAGGGTACATGTGCACAATGTGCAGGTTTGTTACATATGTATCCATGTGCCATGTTGGTGTGCTGCACCCATTAACTCGTCATTTAGCATTAGGTATATCTCCTAATGCTGTCCCTCCCCCCTCCCCCCACCCCACAACAGTCCCCAGAGTGTGATGTTCCCCTTCCTGTGTCCATGTGTTCTCATTGTTCAATTCCCACCTATGAGTGAGAACATGGCGGTGTTTGGTTTTTTGTCCTTGCGATAGTTTACTGAGAATGATGGTTTCCAGTTTCATCCATGTCCCTACAAAGGACATGAACTCATCATTTTTTATGGCTGCATAGTATTCCATGGTGGATATGTGCCACATTTTCTTAATCCAGTCTATCGTTGTTGGACATTTGGGTTGGTTCCAAGTCTTTGCTATTGTGAATAGTGCCGCAATAAACATAACGTGTGCATGTGTCTGTATAGCAGCATGATTTATAGTCCTTTGGGTATATACCCAGTAATGGGATGGCTGGGTCAAATTGTATTTCTAGTTCTAGATCCCTGAGGAATCGCCACACTGACTTCCACAATGGTTGAACTAGTTTACAGTCCCACCAACAGTGTAAAAGTGTTCCTATTTCTCCACATCCTCTCCAGCACCTGTTGTTTCCAGACTTTTTAATGATGCCCATTCTAACTGGTGTGAGATGGTATCTCATTGTGGTTTTGATTTGCATTTCTGTGATGGCCAGTGATGATGAGCATTTTTTCATGTGTTTTTTGGCTGCATAAATGTCTTCTTTTGAGAAGTGTCTGTTCATGTCCTTCGCCCACTTTTTGATGGGGTTGTTTGTTGTTTTCTTGTAAATTTGTTTGAGTTCATTGTAGATTCTAGATATTAGCCATGGAAGAACATTCCATGCTCATGGGTTGGAAGAATCAATATCGTGAAAATGGCCATACTGCCCAAGGTAATTTATAGATTCAATGCCATCCCCATCAAGCTACCAATGACTTTCTTCACAGAATTGGAAAAAACTACTTTAAAGTTCATATGGAACCAAAAAAGAGCCCGCATCGCCAAGTCAATCCTAAGCCAGAAGAACAAAGCTGGATGCGTCATGCTACCTGACTTCAAACTATACTACAAGGCTACAGTAACCAAAACAGCATGGTACGGGTACCACAACAGAGAATAGATCAATGGAACAGAACAGAGCCCTCAGAAATAATGCTGCATATCTACAACTATCTGATCTTTGACAAACCTGACAAAAACAAGAAATGGGAAAAGGATTCCCTATTTAATGAATGGTGCTGGGAAAACTGGCTAGCCATATGTAGAAAGCTGAAACTGGATCCCTTCCTTACACCTTATACAAAAATTAATTCAAGATGGATTAAAGACTTACATGCTAGACCTAAAACCATAAAAACCCTAGAAGAAAACCTAGGCAATACCATTCAGGACATAGGCATGGGCAAGGACTTCATGTCTAAAACACCAAAAGCAATGGCAACAAGAGCTAAAATTGACAAATGGGATCTAATTAAACTAAAGAGCTTCTGCATAGCAAAGAAACTACCATCAGAGTGAACAGGCAACCTACAGAATGGGAGAAAATTTTCGCAACCTGCTCATCTGACAAAGGGCTAATAGCTTTTTAAATTTCTTTAAATTGGTTTTCACCTTTCTCTGGTGCCTCCATGAGTAGCTAACAATTGAGCTTCTTAGATCTTTTTCTGGCAGTTCAGTGATTTCTTCTTGATTTGGATCCATTGCTGGTGAGCTAGTGTGATCTTTTGTGGATGATAAAGAAACTTGCTTTGTCATATTACCAGAATTGTTTTTCTGGTTCCTTCTCATTTGGGTAGACTCTGTCAGAGGAAGGATTGGGGGTTCAAGGGCTGCTGTTCAGATTCTTTTGTCCCACAGGGTAGTCCCTTGATGTGGTGCTCTCCCTCTTCCCCTAGGGATGGGGCTTCCTGAGAGCCAGGCTGCAGTGATTGTTACTGCTTTTCTGGCTCTAGCCACCCAGTGGAGCTACTGGACTCCAGGCTGGTGCTAGGGAGTGCCTGCAGAGAGTCAAAGAGTCCCGTAATGTGATCCGTCTTCGGGTCTCTCAGCTATGGATGCCACCACCTGCTCAGGTGGAGGTAGCAGGGGAGTGAAGTGGACTCTGTCTTGGTTGTAATTTTGTATAGTCCGCTGGTTTTCACAAATGCTACTTGTGCTCCCGCTTGGTTGGACTCCAGCAAGGAGGTGATGCTTTCAAGAGAGCATCAGCTGATACAAGCTAAGGTCGCCTGGGTAAGTGTTTGCGTTTCTCAGGCATAGGCAGTGCCGTAGAGCTCCAAAGAGGTTGTGTCTTTTGTCTGAATTCAGAGTTTTTGTTTTTGGCTGTCTCACGGGGTTTGCAGTGGCAAGCCACTTCCTTCAAAGATTCTGTGAAATCTTGCGGCTTTCCTGGTGTGTTCCTGTGGTGGTTTTTGGAGCTAAAGTTCATGATGTGAGTTTCTACATGCTGTTCTATCCGTCTGAGTGGGAGCTGCAAGTTAGTCCTGCCTCCTCACCACCATTTTTCCCTATTTTTGTTTTTTTGATGCTACCACAGTTTTATACCACTTTGTTCTCAATCCCTCAGTCTCATCCTGCAGAAGCCCTTGCCTCCAACTCTATGGAGAAGAATTAAGGCCTCCCAGTGAGAGTTTCTTCAACCTCTTCTCCACCCCAGGATTTCAGTTTCCCACTGTCCCCCCCCCCACTGCCCAACTGCTGAGGGTCCTGTCCTGGAACCTGCCACACTTCTTTGACCTCCATGGTTCATCTGCCCACTGGTCTTCCCACCTCCTCATTCCCTCTTACACCAAATCCATCCTACACTCAGTGTCATATTTGTTTTTCTCAGTTGTTACCTCCCCCACTCAAACCCCTTCCAAATGCCCCTTTTGAGTAAGCTCCTCACCCTGGCATTCAGAGCCGTGCATGAGTCCAGTGGACATATACCCTACCTGTATCCCCATCAAAACTGGATTGTTGATCATTACCCAAAAAGATCTTGCAGTTTCTCTCCTTCCACTGACCAGCGCTGATTCCCTTCACATGAAATATTCTGTCTCCATCTCCACTTGCTAAAATTGTTTCCATCCTTCAAGACTCAAATACCACCTACCTGATGAATCATGAGCTGATTTTCACTTCTGCGCCAGAGACCCTCCCATCCCTCCTGCCTTTGAACATCCATAGCATGTAATTTATGCTGCTTTTCCATCACTTATGTTGGAGAACTTGTATTCCTGACACTTGCCTACCTTGATTTGTCCACTGATTTGATTGTAAGTGTCTTGAGGTCATAGAAGTAAAAGCATGCCTTGTTACCCAGAGTATGGGCTGTCTGCCTTTGCTATCAGAAGCCCTCCTTAGTTGTGAACTGCATTGAATTCTCAACAGAGCAGGACCTGTCTCTGTAATTTGATCTTTTCTCTGACTTGAACAACAATGAAGCAGGGAGACAGAATGCTCTGGCTGACATGGGAATCCCAGGGTGTTCACTAAGTACACATTCTTGTTCTGCATCCCTGGAGATTCTGAATCAAAAGGTAGAGCCCAGATAGGCCAGGCATGGTGGCTCATGCCTGTAATCCCAGCACTTTGAGAGGCTGAGGCGGGTGGATCACTTGAGGTCAGGAGTTAGAGACCAGCCTGGCTAGCATGGTGAAACCCCATCTCTACTAAAAATACAAAAATTAGCTGGGAGTAGTGGCAGGTGCCTGTAATCCCAGCTACTTGAGGGGCTGAGGTAGGAGAATCGCTTGAACCCAGGAGGTGGTAGTTGCAGTGAGCCAAGATTGTGCCACTGCACTCCAGCCTGGGTAACAGAGTGAGACGCTGTCTCAAAAAAAAAAAAAAAAAAGTTAGAGCCCAGAAACCTGTATTTTTAACAGGCATCTCAGCTCAGAAGTTCATTGCTACTAAAACACCTTGTGAGAACCACTGGGGCAGTGGACCAAATGAAGCTGAGTTTGAATCCAGTTCTTCAGTTCCCTAGTTGTGCAGACCTGAGTGGCCTCCTCATCTGTAAAATGGGATAATACTTGCCTTTTTAGGCCACTGCAGGGAGTGAATAAAACAACGGATGTAGCTGAGCTCGGTGGCTCATGCCTGCAATTCCAGCACTTTGGGAGGCTGAGGCGGGAGGATGGCTTGAGCCCAGGAGTTTGATACCAGCCTGGGCAACATAAGGAGACCCCCATCTCTACAAAAAATAAAAAATTAGCTGGACATGGTAGCCTGTGCTTGCCTGTGGTCCTAGCTACTTGGGAGGCTGAGGTGGGAGGCTTGCTTAAACCCAGATCAAGGCCATAGTAAGCCGTGATCACACCACCGCACTCTAGCCTAGACGACAGAGCAAAACCCTGTCTCAAAAAAGTAAATAATCAAAACAGACAAAAAACAACATATGTAAAATGGCCAGCCCAATGCACAGATCAGGGTAGATGCTGTGTCAGTTTCCTCCCCAAAGTGCCACATTCAGTTCTGCATCCTGGTTCCAGGTGGGTCCTACCTGCCTCGGTACGCTATCATTTTTCCTCATCCTCAGCATTAGTTGAAGGTCTCTTCCATCCTAAGTCAGCAGCTCTTCTTCAGCTGGGGTTTGTCTGCCTCTTCACTCTCTTCTGCTTGTGGCCCAGAGGACCTAAGTTGCAGAGGTCACAACTGCTGTGCTGGCTTTCTTAGAACACCTTTCTGTTGGGCCATTTACTCAACATACACTTGTTGAGTGTCTACCCTGTGGCAGATTCTGTCTTAGAGACTGGATGTACAGCAGTGAATACAATGAGCCCAAATCCCTGTCTTCATGGACGTGTAGTCTAGAGGCACTGTACATGTAGAAGTAAGTAGGAAGGTGCTCAAGGAGGCCTGCGAGGAGAGTGGCGGGAGCTGGGGACAGCTGAAGACAGGAGGCGTGTGCCGGACGGTGAAGCCTTATGAGGCACTGACTACTCTGGGAGACACGGAGCGCATGGAGAGTTTTGAGTGGAGGAGTACCCTCAGGTGCCTCATATTTTGACACGATCATCTGGCTGCTGTGTTGAGAATAGACTGCAGAGGGCAGTGGTGGACATGAGGAAGCAGTCGGGAGACTCTGGCTGTAATAAGGGGTAGGTGGGGGTTGGGGGTGGGGTGAGGATGGTGGCCAAGGCCAGCGTGTGCTAATCGGGGTGGTAATAACGGTCAGTGCGGGCCATGCTTGGAAAGTAGAGACCATTGGAATTGCTTGCGGATTTGATGTAGAGTGTGAGAGAATCGCCAAGGATGGCACCAAGGTTTTTGGCCTAAAGAAATGGAAGGACAGAGCTACCAGTCACAGAGATGGGGCAGGGGCACACATTGCAGAAAGAACACATCAGGAACTCAGCTAGGGATATATTACCTCCTGAAATTCAGTGTGGCCTTGGGTAGCTGATCTCAGGCAGAGATTGGAGACTCTTGTCCCCGTGTGTGGCTCAACGTTAACTTTTTAACTATCAGATGCTGACCTCTCCCAATAAAATGTATTAACTGCTGGTATCTCTTCAAAACTCTGGCTAGTCTTTAAAATAACTAGTTAGCTTTCATTACAAAAGTAAAACATACCCATGGTTAAAAAAAAAAAAATTCTAAGAATTACAGGACTAAGGTAAAAAAAATAAGCCTTCCTCACTACCCCTGCTTATTGTTTTCTGTCTTTTTGCAGCTATTTTTCCACAAATTACTGTGTCCTGAGCCCTGAGCTAATTAAGTGCTGGATAAGCATCACCTCCCAGTAATCCTCTTATCAGCCTTTGAAATGTAGGTAGCTTTATTATCCACATTTTGCAGATGAGGAAACAGAATGGGGTGAAGTGTCTTTTCCAAGGCCAAGCTCCTGAGGGCAGGGGCTCAAGCTTAGGCCTTCAGACTCCAAAGTCCAGACTGTCCCTGGGAACAAGCACCCTAGGTTTTCACATGGAGCCTCCGAAACGCCTCTGGCATCTCCTGCTGTGGGATTGGATATGAGCTGTCTTATGTAGACCCTACCTAAATTAAATTAAAATTGACTAATTAAATGTGGCCTCTCTGAATACACTGCCATATTTCTAATTACAGCTTTCCTTCTCTCCTGAGAAGGCAGCCCAACATTGTTTCTGAAAAGTCCTCAATTATTAATGGTTGGATGACATTTTGAAAATGTAAGTGTCATTAAATTGTTAGTTAGAAGGCCCTGAGTGGGGATGAGAGGATGGAAGTCAGTTGTCAACTGTCTCCTCTCTCTCTCTCTGTCTCTCTCTGTAATACACGTATGCACATCCTTATCTCACAGTTGACCCGAAGCATCAGAAATAAAAAGTCAGACTGAGTGACCTTAGCTGCTAGGAAGCATCTTATTGTGCCTTCCCCCCCTCTCTGACTTTGGCCTTGACACTGATCTGAGCCTGCAAATAACAGAAAGGAGGAGCTTATCTAGACAGGAGTGGTAGAAGTAGCCAGTAACAAATCATTGAAGTGAGGAGAATGAAAGTAGAGAAACTGATCAGCTTTAAACAGGAGGTGACTCCGCATTCCTCTTGCTTGGAAATGATCCCCAGGATGGAATTATGTCCAGGGTGTGAGGTTGTTTGTGATTCAGTCCTTTCCAGATAGAATACATGAGGCTTGAAACTACATAATGCTTATCACCAAGAGGTATATAGGTTTGTCAGAGCAAGAAGACCACTCTCCCACCTACCTGCCCCCGCAAAAACAAAAAAAGAAAGGTAGTATAGAGACTTAGAAAGTAGAGAAATACAGGTAGAAGTCCAATACCTTTGAGTGACCTTCAGAATTTGGTCCTGTTGGCTCAAAATTTTGACATCATCTCAACAAACTATTTTTTTTTCTCCCCTATTTGATTTCCCCTTCAAGAAGGCAGGGAGTGAGTGGGCTCCAATCTTGGCAATGTTGGCTGCTTATTAGAGCATTTGCAGGCCTAGGAGATTTGCTCCTCCTCTTGGTATCTGAAGTTCCACAAGCCCCTTGTTCACTTCCCCTGGAGTAGGGACTGTGGAATGTTGCCACTCGCCGTCAGTTCCCTGTTGAAGCTCTTGCAGACCCCTAACAGTGAATGCTACCATTCTGCAGAGAAGACCATGATGACAAACCACAGACATCCGCCTTCATCTATTGTCTTCTGCGTCTTTGAGAAGGCATTCCTGGAATGACTGGGGGCTGTGTATCTCAGTTTAATAATGCAAGCTTTTGGGTTTTGTTAAACACATGCAGAGCCTGATGTTAAGCATTAAACCAAGGAGCCAGGCTAAGACAGTTGTGTCAAGAAGTTATTGTCCTTGAAGAAGCACACGGAATTTAAAGGGATGAGGAAGCAAGAAGGGGGCCTATCCAATTGGGACCACAATATGAAATTGAATATATCATTTATGAATAATGGCTTCTAGTTTTTGAGTACTTACGGTGTCCCAGGCACTATAGATGGTGGGACGTAGATGGTGGGATGGTGGGAAGGTGAGAGACCCAGACAGAATAAGTGATCTAGCCACAGACACACAGTGTTAGTTAACTTTTGGGAGACACTTTTCACAAGCTGGTGTGAATGAAAGAAAAGCAGCATGTACTTTTACAAACCTTAATTTAAGCAAAGGTAATAAATTTAAACCTACTCAAAGCATAACTAGGGTGTGATTACTTGATTTGTAAAAGATTTTTTGCTTTGGAAAGTTAGAAATCCTGGTTTTCAAAATATGTTTTGATTTTCCTATCTAAACCGCTATTGGATTAAAGTAAAACATGTTGACCATATTACATGGAGAAATATTGCACACTCTTTCCAGCTATTCTGGATGAAAAGGGTGCAGTCAGTGATGGGTGAAAAACTTAGTCTAGTTTGGACAAGAAGAAAAAATTGACTTCTGAACTTTACCACCTAGATGTCACTACTCTAATACTTCTCAAAGTATAGATGGACACCACACCTGCTAATATTGCATATTCCCGGGACTCAACCTAGTCCGAAGAATCAAAATAGTGGTATTAGTGCCCCAGAATCCATGTTTTAATAAGCTCCAAAGGTGATTCTGCACCATAATTTGAATTTCCTTTAGATCACCTCAATCCATATCTGTTAACCTCTTGTCCATATTTTCTATCTTTTTGTGTCTCTTTCTGCTGTGTTCTGAGTAATTCTTCTTGAGCTATCTTTCAGTTCATTTATTCTTTTTTCATCTGTGTCTAATCTACTGTTAAATGGGTCCATTGAGTTTTTAATTTTAGCTACAGTATTTTTCACTTCTAGATGTTCTATTTGGTTCTTTTTCCAAATATATTTCTTTTTTTTTTTTTTCGAGATGGAGTTTCGCTCTTGTTGCCCAGCCTGGAGTGCGGTGGCACATCTCGGCTCACTGCAACCTCCACCTCCTGGGTTCAAGCGATTCTCCTGCCTCAGCCTCCCAAGTAGCTGGGATTACAGGCGTGCACTACCACACCCAGCTAATTTTGTGTTTTTAGTAGAGACAGGGTTTCTCCATGTTGGTCAGTCTGGTCTCAAACTCCCGACCTCAGGTGATCCACCCACCTTGGCCTCCCAAAGTGCTGGGATTGCAAGTGTGAGCCACCGCGTCCGGTCTTCCATCATTTTTTAATAGTTTACTCTTCCCTGTAGATGGACATAGTCTAGCTTTGCTTTTATTTCTTAATAATTTACTAATATGTTCATGAAATTTAGTAATATGTTTATGATTAGGTCTGATAATTTTAATATCTGAAGTCTTTACATGTCTATTTCTGATATCTGCTGTTTTTACTGGTCTGCTCATGGTCCTCCAGTACTTAGTATTTTTGACTGTATATTACTCATTGTCTTTGAAAAATTATTTCTGGAAATTCATTGAGGCCTGTGATAAAAGATGCCTTTCTCCAGAAAGATTTAGGTTGGCTTCTGCCAGAGGCCTAGGAGTACTACCAGTTCAGGACCATTTCAAATCAAGTTTATGAGGTTCCCTGGACCATCTGAGAAATGCAAGCCCAAGGTATACAATCCATGGGAAGGCCATCCATGGTGAATAAATTCTTCCACATCTCCCTTGTTGAATTTGTTGCAAAGACAGCCTTCTCCACAGTCCTCTGATCTGGAGAAGGTTTATTTCTGGCTCATCCTCACCTTAAAAATTAGCACTTTGGAGTCCAAGCATAACAGAGGGTCTCCTTTAGACTCTCTACTTTGGCTCTGGATCTTGACTTAATGTTCCTCTCAATTTTTGGCAAAACTGAAACTCAAGTTGGTCCAGCTCACCATTGCCCTTGGAAGAAAAGTTGCCTCAGTTTTCCAGGTGCTTACCTTTTCCTTTTTATTACTTTTTTGATGATATTAAGAATCTTAAAAAATATATTTTACTCTAGAATTAGTTTTTTTTTTTCCAGTAGGGGAGATGGTTTGCATATATAGCTCGCCATATTACTAGAACTGGAAGTCTCTGCACTAGAATTATAGAACCATTCCTCTGTTTATTCCAGCCCATGATGTTAGAGAGACAAAACTAAAGCTGTCCTCTGGCCTGTAGTTGGGTAGAATATTTTACTGACCTTTGCCCAGATCTTTCACCTTTGTTCTCCCTAGAGTGTTTCCAGGTATCTCAAATGAGATGACCCAAGTCTCAAAGCACCAGTAACTTTAATGCAATAAAAAGATCAAATAGTACTTTTAGAAGGCGACAAAGGGGATTCCATAAAAGGTAAAAATCTTTAGATGCTGAGAATTTAGGGTATAGGAACCACAGCTGTTCAGATGAACTTGGGCTAGTCTTCCCTGTCATGATCACCATGTGCCTCTAGACAATAAATGCAGTTTGAGGAATTCATCGGCACAAGATGGCTTGTGTTCACCATGGAGACTGATAAATGAGAGCCGGAAAGAGTGCTCCAGTGTCTGTCATTGAAAAGTGGGGAGACAGCTTGTACCTGGGCTCCCTCACTGTCAAGTTCATTATTCCCTCACATGGATGAATTGGCCTCGCGAGGTGAGATTGCCACTGGTTCTGAAGGATGCCTCTCTTTACCACATTATCGCTCACCCTTCACTCTGCTTCTGAAAGTCACCCTTGAAAACACACATTCTTCTCTACCGGTGAAGCCTGATTTATCAGCCAACTCCTCAGAGAAGAAACAACAAGATAAAAACCTCTGGCTATAAAGCACTGTTATGCATTATGCTCTGTTGGCTTTGTGTCTAGACAGAGCTAAGAGACCCCTTTGTGACCCTAGCAATACCTAGAGATGACTGTATATTTACCTCTTTTTAGAAGAAAGATGGACTTGACATTTTTATCTATTAGAGGCCACAGAGGCAAAGAAAGCTCTAGCCAGGGAGACAGGAGGTGACACATTAAAACCCTGGTCTGCCCGTCCTTCCCTGAATGAGAGAAAGTATAGTAGAGCCTTGCAGATAAAAACAGAGCCTGGAGTCACCAACTGCCTGGGTTCCCATTCCTCACACTATCACTTTTTAATTCTATGACCTCTAGCAAGTTACTCACATCTCTGTGCCTGAGTTCCCCATCTATGAAGTGGAAATAATGGTGGTACCTGTCTCGTGGTGGTGGTATACAGATCAATCATGTAAGGTACTTAGATATAATGCTTGACATGTAATAAGCACTCAGTAAATGTGAGATATCATGATTATTATGCTAGCCCAGAGAAACTACGGTATATGCAGTTGCTGGCAATGCCTATAAAATAGTCTCCTCTTGCAGTGAGTCACAGGAGCTAAGAGCTCCCCTTTTGAAAGGGGAAATTGACAATGGTAGCCGGCTTATTTGAGAGAGTTGGTCCACATCCAAAAATCTTTTCAGGCCAGTACATTCTTGCCAGACTGATTGCATGTGTGGTCTAGGGTTACCATGTTCATTGCCAAGAGACATGTGAGTTACTGAGCTAGGAGAAACCCAAATTAGGAGTACATGGAATCAGGAGATCTCTGGGAAATGCAGGCAGAAGACTAGATAGCACTACCAGGCAGGTCCAGATTCAGAATTAGTGAGACGGATGGGGTATGAATCCCATACTCACCACCTATTCCTGTGATTGGTCGTGGCTGAGTGAGCTCGTCTCCTACAGATTCATGCACTTGCATATAGCTATGAGATTTTGTTTAAAATGAGCCCCCCTGTGGGTTACGTGGGCATATGCATTTTTCAGAAGTCGTAGCCTGTATACTCAAGATGTGTGCATTTTGCTGTATAGAAATTACACAGTTTTTAAAAAATGAGTGATTCCTCCCCTTAAGTTGATAGTGGAGCTTGCATAAATGTGCAGGTGGTTGCCATGGCCCACAGGGCATCCATTTGTGTTTACCAGCTGGGAGGAGATACACCTGCTTGCATGTCTCTAGCAGAGGTGTGTGACCTGCCCCCAACTCCTGCTAATTCTGGCCCCTTTCTTAGCCTCTTCTCCTATATCCATCTTTCCTTGGCTTCTTGTTACCTTTACTTCTTTTCTCAGATCCTAGGGGTTTTTTTACTCTTTGAATTTACATTTATTCTTTCCATTTTTATGATCAGAAGCAACCTATGCATATTATGAGAAAGATCAAACTGCTTAGAACTATATAAAGTAAAAAGCAAAAGTTGTTTTCAGTTCCCCAGAAGTGACCAGCATGATTTGGTGAAAATGCAGCCGGACTTTTCTATATATGCATGTCATGTATCTATGTGCCTATGTAATACAAATATATAGATGTGTAGATAGAAAAATACCTACACATATATAGGGTTATGTTGTTTTATTATAGGAATGGAATCCTACAAAACATCTTTCATGGCACTACCTATAGCACTGCCACCCCATTCTTTTTCAGTGGCTATCATATATCCACTGTTTGGATATATTAACCACTCTTTTTTCCATATTTCTGACTTTAGTCAAGGTGGACATACAGCTCAGCTGAAATGCAGACACATTGTGAAATGGACTCCCCCAAAAGAGTTTCATCTCACTTATCCCTTCTCCGCAATAAAATCTTGGATTCTGGGTGTGTTTGTTTTAGATGCTGTGGTACCGGCTGGTTTTAGCAACAAGGACAGTGTTGGTAGGGTGAGAAACACTATCCCAAGTCGTATGTCTGTGTGACTACAGGACATTTCTTTTGAATGCCACAAGGATGATTTATATGATTACTGGAGACAAGCTCTGTCTCCTGAAGACAGGCCAAGATAACGTTAGATTGAATTTCAAGAGATGAAAGTGAGGTTTTTAAGTAATAGCAAAGCCTTGTGTTTCTGTAGTACTTTGTGCTTTTTGAAGTACTTTCACAGTCGTTATCCTGTTTGATCCTACTAAGAACCCTGAAAGTACATAGATTGGTGGTTTTTATCCTGAGACTACAAATGAGACCAAGGATAACAGTGAGTAGGAATCAGAGTTAGAATTAACCCCTGTTTTCTTACTATTGACCCAGCATGCTTTCTACATTGAAAAGTGCACCGCATCGAGAAGAGATTGGTCACCACAGCGCAGGGCACACAGAATTCCATTAGTATCACTTACCTGGGAAGTCCAGGTGCCTTCAATAGTTGAGGGGAGTAAATGATATGACTACCTACCTTCAAAACTTGTAGTTTAAAGTGGTAACTTGAATACTCACATTTACCTCTGTTTCCTTTCTCTAAAAGAATGGTTTTTTTAAAGGGTAAATCCACAGGAACAAAGAAAAGGAGAGGAAAAACAGCAAAAAAAAAAAAAAAAAATGTGGAAGCTGGAGAACAAATGGGTGAGCTCTGACTGGATTGGTGAACTCAGAAAATGGAATTCTAAGCTGGCACTCAGGAGAACCAAGAGGCAACCAGATTTGCTTCCAGAAGGCCTAGGAATTGGCAACTTGAGATAACTCTGGAAACAGAAGAGATGGGCTAAAAATGGGAAGATTAGTTGAAATTTCATTAGGAAGCTATGACACTTTCATATTCCTTCCCTATGCTACACAGCCTGGCGACTGCCCCTCTCACACCCAGGCAGAAGACTGGAGCTTACTCTCTGATGAGGGTAGAACAAGTCTCTGGAATACCAGACATGAAGCACAGCTGAGAATGGGGGTCCGTTTCTGAAAACAGGGATTTAGCACAAGTCAACATAATGAACATTGAAACTACTAGCCCTTTTCCTCAAGTCAGGTTCCAGAACACAGCCAGCCAGGCTCATATTCCTTCTAAGCAGGAGTTTATGAAAGTCTTCTTTGGGAAAACTCACCAGTTTAAGAGATTGGATGTCAATGAAGTGGCCCAACTGAATCATCTAATGATGAAGCCCACAACCAAGAGCTTTTTTTTTTTTTTCATTTTTTTAAATAAAAGCTTTATTAAGACATTCACATAGCATGCTTTCACTCATTGAAATGGTACAATTTGGGTTTTTTATAGAATTTGCAACCATCATCACATTAAATATATTTATAGAATTTGCAACCATCACTGCATTAAGTCTACTTACAGAATTTGCAAGCATCATCACTATAAACTTTAGAACATTTTTATCACCTCAAAAAGAAAACCCCTAGGCTGGATGCAGTGGCTCACGCCTGTAATCCCAACATTTTGGGAGGCTGAGGTGAGTGAATCGCTTGAGGTGAGGAGTTCGAGACCAGCCTGGCCAACATGGTAAAACCCCGTCTCTACTAAAAATACAAAAATTAGCTAGGTGTGGTGGCACACATGTGATCCCAGCTACATGAGAGGCTGAGGCAGGAGTATCGCTTGAACCTGAGAGGCGGAGGTTGCAGTGAGCCGAGATTGTGCCACTGCACTCCAGTCTGGGTGACAGAGTGAAACTCCATCTCAAAAAACGAAGAAGAAAAAGAAAACCCTTGTCCTTTAGCTATCACCCCTTGCACCCCCATTTACACCCTAGGCCTACATAACCACGAATTTACTTTTTTTTATTATTATACTTTAAGTTCTAGGGTACATGTGCACAACGTGCAGGTTTGTTACATATGTATACATGTGCCATGTTGGTGTGCTGCACCCATTAACTTGTCATTTACATTAGGTATATCTCCTAATGCTTTCCCTCCCCCCTCCCCCCACCCCACAACAGTCCCTGGTGTGTGAAGTTCCCCTTCCTGTGTTCTCATTGTTCAATTCCCACCTATGAGTGAGAACATGTGGTGTTTGGTTTTTTGTTCTTGCAATAGTTTGCTGAGAATGATGCCTTCCAGCTTCATTCATGTCCCTGCAAAGGACATGAACTCATCATTTTTTATGGCTGCATAGTATTCCATGGTGTATATGTGCCACATAGCTTTTTAGTGTCCCACACTTAAAAATGAGTGTCAGCCAAAGATCACCAGACGTTTGATACTTGACAGAAACCTTGAATATGAAAGACAGAACACTCACACATCTATGGGGAGGGGGAGGGGAGGAGGAGGAGAAAGAGGAGAAAGAGAAAGAGGAGAAAAGCATTTTGGAGAGAAACAGGCTATATCAAGAGAAGGAAACTTAAAATAAAATAGAAAAACCTAAAAGATGACTGAAGATATAGAATCCTTGAAATTAAGATGCCTCCCCCCTTTTAAAGGACTAAACAGGAAAGGACTCATAGAAATTTAACTTGAAAAAGTTGGGATTGCTTAAGGTCAGGAAATCAAGACTAGCCTGGGCAACATAGTGAGACCCCATCTTCACAGACAATTAAAAAAATATATTAGTTGGGTGTGGCGGCACATGCCTGTAGTCCTAGCTACTCGGTTGGCTGAGGTGGGAGGATTGCTTGATCCCAGGAGTTAAAGGCTGCCGTGAGTTATGATTGCACCACTGCATTCCAGCCTGGGCAACAGAGTAAGACTTTGTCTTTAAAGAACATAATAATGGAAAAAGTTAGGTCATAAATTTGAAGGTATATCCCAGAAGGTAGAAAAACACAAAGAAATCGAAAATAAGAGAAACTGAAGACCAGTTTTTCTGGTCTATACATCCAAATGATAGGAATTCTAGAGAGAAGAGAAAAAAAAAAAATGAGAAATTGAAGAAAATGCTCCCTGAACCAAAGAACAGTGGTTTTCAGACAGAAAAGAGCCCACCTAATGCTCAAATTGGTGAATGACAGTAAACCACACCAAAAACATCATTATGAAATTTCAGAACATTGGGCAAAAAGAAGATCCTACAAGTTTCTAGAGAGGGCATTACAAAAATAAATACGTAAATAAAAGTAAGTTTTTTAGAAGGATTCAAGAATCAAAATGGTGTCAGTGTTCTCAATAACATTGGACATAAGACAGTTCTGAAACAAATCGTTTCAACTCAAGTTCTGTACTATAAAGACATTTTCAGAAATGATTAAAAAGTTAATCTCATACAGCCCTTTCAAGAAGCTGCTAATAAATGTGATCTACCAAAACCAAGGGAGTAAACCAAGAAAAAGAAAGACACAGGATATGGGAAATTGGGGATCCAACCTTAGAGAGTGAAAAGGAGCCTCTGGAATGACACTGAAGGGCCATCACAGGGTGGCAGCTGTGTATCAGGCCTGGGAGCCCTTTGTCCAGACTGTGGTGGATCCGAAGGTGTGGGGAGAGATTTCTATAGGAAGAAATTGATAGGCCAAGTATGGTGGCTCACTCAGGCCTGTAATCCCAACACTTTGGGAGGCTGAGGAAAGAGGATCACTTGAGGCCAGGAATACAAGACCAGCCTGAACAACATACCGAGACCCCATATCTACAGAAAAATTAAAAATTATTATAGCTGGGCACGGTGGTGCTCACTTACAATCCCAGCTACTCCAGAGGCCGAGATTGGAGTATTGCTTGAACCCAGGAGTTTGAGGCTGTGGTGAGCTATGAGCACGCCACTGCACTCTAGCCTGGGTGACAAAGCACGACCCTGTCTCTCTCTCTCTCTCTCTCTCTCTCTATATATATATATATATATATATGTATACACACACACACACACACACACACACACGCACAAAGAAGAAATTGATAGAATACTTAATGTATTTGAATTCGTTGAGAAGAGATTTATGAATCTGGGAAAGACTTCATGTTTGGATTATTGAGAAATATATGGAATTCCAAACAAATGGGGAGGGGGAAACTTTTGTTTTCCCAGGAAGAAAAGTGTTCAAATCATAGTATACCTGTGTTGTTCATCTGTAGCATTTTCTTGATCAAGATAACAAAAACAGTGATTATCTATAATTACTGTCTTAACTAAGGGGCTTGAAAATGGGCATATGTGTGGCAGTGGCAGAGATGGTAATAAACTAGAACTAAATCCTCACCTTTCAGAGTGGGAAGACAATAGATAATTCCTAAAACTAAAGAATCACAAAGTAGCATACAAGCATGCTATTTAGAGATATGACAGTAAGCTTTCAAAAGACCTGATCAAAATAGTAGAAAATGACTGCTTCTGGAAGATGAGGGTCAAAGAATGCGATCGCTTTTGTCAAGCCTCTTACAACTATTTGACTCTTTAAATTGTGTGCACATGTTACTTTGATAGAAATAAAAGTAGAATTTCAAGAATGCGCTGGTATGAACAATTGGTCTGTGACAGCACTTGCACTTTAAAAGTGAGCTATCAAAAACCTCTTTCAAGCATCTCTAGCCTTGCAACAGATGGTCTGGGCATGCAGAAGACTGCTGCACCCCCACTTGTCTCCCAATCTCAGATCCACCTTAATGATGGAAGCACAGATGCTGTGGGAACATTTCAGAAGCCTGTGACCTGACTTTTTTCTCTGCAGGTAACTGCAGGATGAGTGGTTTTTTGAAAAATCCAATTCTGAGCATTTTGGTCTACCACAAACTAGAGGAGAAGGCAGAGGTGCCATCTAAATGGGTTTGGGTCACACACAAAGCATCACAAGGCCGCTTTGTGGGGTAAGTTATAATGCTGCCCTGCTCTTCAAAGCAAAGCCACATGCACGTATCTGGCATATATGCAGGATAAGAATTCATTCTCTTTTTCTCTCACAAGCCTAGGCAGCCTGGATTAGGTCCAGGGCATGAATTGTGACACCTTCCATTACAAACTACAAATGCAGAATGTGTTATCGGAGTTGTCTCCCTGGAACCTTTTAGGGTGAATGGTGGAGACTCCTTTCCTGAGATGAGATCCTGCCACTTGCTCCCAGGCCAAACCAGCCAAAGCCTCAGGGGCCACATGCACATGCTCGTGAGTATAGCAATTCAGAGCATGGACTTTGGAGCCAAACTCAACGGAGTTCAAATCTGGACCTTGCTAATTACTAGCCGGGTGCAACTCAGAGGAAGTTACTTCACTTCCCTGATCCTCCATTTTCTCTTCTGTAAAATGGGAATAATGGTAGTGCCTACGTTGTAACATTAAAGAAGACCTAGGATGTGCTTTTAGCACCTATCATATATTAGCCATTAACTCAATATTATATTTGCTATGTCATTGTGGGAAAATAACGGAATCTCTCCGAGCCCCAGTTTCCTCATTCGTAAAATGGGGGTAATGCTGCATCCTCGAGAGTGTTGGGAACATTCCGTGAGCCAGTGTGTACAAATTGCTTAGCCCAAAATATGGCAACTAGTGAGAGCTCAATTCATGAAGGTGGTTATTACTTTCCTGCCTTTTGCTTTCCACAGCTTCTCTCCTAATTCAGGCCTACTTTCCTTTTGTCTGGCCACCAGTATAGCTTATCTGGCCACCCTGAGTCTCTCTCCCTCTTTCTGCTGTAGCTTATCCTACATACAGTCGCCAGAACAATTTTAGATAAACACGGCTTTTATCACTTCCCACCCTTGCTGAGGAGCCCACTGTGGTTAGAAGATCGAAACATCCCAGCCTGTTATTTAAAGCTTTGCACACTGAGATGTGTGCTTTGCATCTTTTCTATCCAGCCAGTCACCTTATTCCTCATCTACCTTTGTGCCTACTGCCTCTGTGTGCTAGACATTGTTGCATGCCCCCCTGCCGCCCAGCTCTCCTGTTGAGAGCACCACTTAGTTTTAATAATTGATTTGAAATGAGACCCACTTCTTCCAAAAATTCATCCTAACACCTTTACCCTCCTCATTCCTTTATGCCTTGTCTTAGCAACCTTTGGGGCTATAGCCAGCACTGGTCTCATGCAGCTTTGAGTCAATTTCCTTGTCCTGAAAAGCCACTCAGTGTAGTGGAAGGGGCTTGAGGCTTTGGAGGTCTGACAGATTTGAATTCAGATCTTAGCTCTGCCACTTACTAGCTGAGACATCTTGGGAATGTTATTTTACTTCTCAATGTTCTCACTTACCAAACAGGAATTTATAAACTGGGAATACTGTCGTTATTCTCAGTTTACAAATGGGGACATTGAGAGGTGAGATAACACATGAGATTATTATTATTATAAATAAAGTCCTTAGTATCACATCTGGCATTTAGCTGCTTACATATTACAGTTCCCTTCCCCCTGTTGTTTCATATGTGCATGGTTTGTTGCTTTGCCAGAATACAGGCTCCTCAGGTGCAGGGCCCCAGTGTTCTGCCTGTGTACCTTAGCCCCCTGTATTAGTTGGTATATGCTAGGTGGTGCTTTGGTAACTTACAGGCCCAAGTCTCAGCAGTTTCAAACAATAGAGGTTTGTTTCCCACTTGCTTCGCAGGTCCATGATGGATTAGTAGGGCAGGCTTCTCTCATCTCAGTTACCCAGGGAGCGGGGCCACTCACATTTCACTGGCCAAAGCACATCACCTAGCCAGATCTGAACTTCTAAGGGGACACGGAAGTCTAATCCTATTGTGTATCTGGAAGGAGAGAAATTCAGGAACATTTTCAACCACCTAGTGACCACCATATCCTCCAGGTCCTATCTCAGGTTTCCTGTGTGGAGATGTCTGTTGGCAAGCCTGGTGCCACCACTGGGCATATGGTTCACTCCCAGGACTTGGAGTCTTGGTGATTAGATACAGTCCTATTCTCTATGGGTTCATGGTTGCCCAACTGTAATTCACAACCTCTGCCAGAAACCCAGTGTGAATCCACCTGTCTTAGGATTCAACCATACCCCTACCAGTAAGGACACAATGAAGACAATAGCTTTGTCCTGTCTGAAAAAATAAGCAATGTTCAGGGACTCCCAGTTCTCTAAAACTCTGTCATCCTTGACTCATTCATTCACTCCACAATAGTAGATTGGTGGAGATTTGCTGTGTGCCAAGCACAATTTTATTTACAACAATACAGTGATACTAAGACAGACGTGGTCCCTGCCTGTTCAGACCTGACAATTAGGCGGAGAAGGCAGTAGTCTAAAATGATTAACAGAATGGGCTCTGGAGTCAGACAGCTCATCACTGGGCCTGCATTTCTTCCAGTCAACCTTGGGAAGGTTCCTAAACCTCTCTGTACCTCAGTCTTACCATGTGCAAAGTGGGAGTGATGACCATACTTCTGTTATAGAGCCTTTTTAAAGAGGAAATGAGGTTGGTAATCCATATAGAACATTTCATAAAGACATCAGCTTCTAGAAAGCCCTTGGTAAATGTTAGCCACAGCTGCTATCACCATCTTCATCATCATCATTACCATCATTAGTAGTAACAGTAGGAGTATTTAGGATGAATAGTGGTAGGATGAGGAAGATGTTGAGCCAGCAGGGAAAGTTTTGCATTTTTCTAGAGGCATCGTACTATGTTGGCATTGCACATAAGTCCATGAAAACCTATTTCTTGTGGACCAGAAGCACGCTGTGAACACCACCATTCCAGCCACACCTCACCACTGTTTATAACGTTGTGCAGGGTCCAGCTCATCCCCTGTTATTGGCCATTTATGTTGTTCCAACTGATTCTCTGTTGTTGGCCCCTGAAGTCCCACCGTCTAATTCCTTTTGAACATTCAAGTAGCTTTTCATGATTAAGGCTCAGAGTATAGAAAGAACAGCTGAATAGGAATTGAACATTTTAAAATAGGGAGAAAGGACTCATAATTCTAAAAGCCAGATTAAAGGGCTGCAAAACAGCCCCTCGATGCATCAGACTTGTGCCTGTGTATATTTGTTTATGGCCTGACTTTGAGTCACTGTTCTTAAGGAAAAATATATTCTAAATCCCTCTGTGGCTCCCCTCCTCAGTCACCCGAGACACTTGACCCAGCAGTGACATGGTGAATTTAGCATTGAAGCAGGAAAGACACGAGAGCCAGAGACATGCCACTGTTAATTCCCCATATGTGCATAAAATTCAGATACCTCTGGGTCTATATTTACTTGTGTTTAGCATCTGCACGTAAAGAAAGGGAAGTTACCCCCTGCTACCTCCCATCAGTCAAGCATCACCTGATTCAAGGACCTACTAAGCCATAGTCAGCCCATCCCAACTTTTTGCCAAAATGCCCACCCCAAAAGACAAAAAAAAAAAAAAAAGCATACCCCATCCAAAAAGCTGGCCTAATTAAATCCTGACAGATTGCTGCTCTATTTCACAGCTGCCTAGTAGCTGGGTCTGTTTCTGAGCTCTGGCAGGAATAGGATACATCTGGCTTTACTGAGTTATTTAATATCTTTGGCATGAGCCAGAAAATGGTGGAAATGGTAGAAAATGTGTTCTTTTCTTCCTCTAAGACACAAGGGAGTTGGAAAAAGTACATTTTTTTCCTCCACATTTATAAATAACTAGAAGGTGAGAGAGAGAGAGAAAGAGAGAAAGCTCATCTGCAGCCGTTGAAGTCACGCTTTTGCATTCCGTTTGTAGGACAAGTTGTCAGTGTGCGATGATTTCCGTAGGCTTTGAGATGGGGTAGCAGTTTAACCATATCAAATGCTTAATGAAGTGAGGCCCCATCTCATCGGTATTCAGTGTGGCACTAACATTACATACGCTAATCCTGAAACAATAAGCTATAAGGAGAGCCTCGCTTTCTGGGTTTGAAATGAATGGAGCAGTCTGAATTCTTCCAGTTTTATCTCCTGCTTTAACCTGGAATTATGCCAGCGTGTTGGGTTTTACCCTGGAGAATTCATATCATGTGAGAAACTTAAATCAGGTCTGTCTGCCGGTACACGCAGTCCTAATCCGTTAAATATTTCTAGCTAACAATGCATGTGGGGCTCGTCAGCTCTGCAGACAGTCATGTTCTACTAAGTCCATGCAAATATAACCACTTCTGCCTGCTTTTTTGAGGGGGGGATCGATAATGCCTACATGGTTTTACCCAACTCCCTCATGCGACATACAAGGCTCTTGGCATATCTTAACCCTGGTGGTAGCTCCCCATCCATTCTCTGGGGCCCGGCTCTCTTACTGTGAGCTTGGGAAGGTTTCAAATGAGAGATTGCTTCTCTTTCATTGGTCACTTAAAAGGAACCAGAACTCTTGACTTTATCAAGTTATAGAAACTTGAGCCCAGAGTCCCGGCTGTAGAATGTCTAAAGAGAATGCCATAACCCCATCATTCCCTATGCCCTTCTGCATTCAGAAAAATTAAAAACCTTAGGACTTGTGTGGACCATGTATGGGGCATTTTTCTTCAGAGTCAAGCACCGCTGTCTGAAAAAGAACACTCCTTTCCAGAAAACTCTGTTTTTTCAGAATGACCTCTTTCATTCTGCTGCCTCATTCCCAGAGGAGTGATTTTGTATTTCCCCTCATCCAAACACGGAGATGACTTTTTCAGGATTGTAAAAAGGAATGTGTGATCAATCTTTTATTTAATACATATTTATGAGGTGCTTCTGTGTGTGAAGTTAAGTGCTGGGTGAAAGGGCAGTGTAGCATCACAGTCGCAAGCATGGATTCGAGAGTCCAACTGCCCGGGTTGATAGCTGTGTGAGGTTGTGCTGGGTACACAGTCTTTCTGTGCTGTGGTTTCCCCTTCAGGAAAATGGGGCTAGTGACCATACTGACCTCATAACAAAGTCCTTGGGGTCTAACACCTAGTAGGTACTAAGCAAGTGTTAGCTGCCACTGCCGCCATTTCTGCTCCTGCTGCTCTGCTATTGATCTCATTACTGTTACCTTCATCATTACTATTATTAGGTGCTGGGAACAAAGTTTTCCACCAAAACAAAGCGAAACTATACCCACCATGGTTCCTGTCCTTATGGAGCACCAAGTTTCCAGAGGGAGGCATACACTGAATAAAAGACCATAGACCAGGTATAGTGGCTCATGCCTGTAATCCCAACGCTTTGGGAAGCTAAGCAGAAGGATAGCTTGAGGCCAGCTGTTCAAGACCAGCCTGGGTAACATAGCAAGACCCCATCTGTAAAAAAAAAAAAAAAAAAAAAAAAGAAATTAACTGGATGTGGTGGCACACACCTGTAGTCCCAGCTACTCAGGAGGCTGAGGCAAGAGGATTGCTTCATCCCTAAAGTTCAAGGCTGCAGTGAGCTATGATTGTACTGCTGCACCTCAGCCTGGGCAACAGAGGGAGACCCTGTCTCTAAAAAGTACCAAACAAACAAAAGATTGTAGTAAATGTATAACTATAGCATGTGCTATGATGAAAGAGATAACTAGATTTAGGTGAACATGAATAAGGGGAACTGTCATAATCATGAAGGTCATCAAAGGCTTTTCTGAAGAGCAGTTGATTGACCTGAGATGAAGGAGAGGTCTGAATTTGATACAAGATCATTAACTCAGAAAATATAGAAAAATAATACCCCCTTCATATCACATATAATTTATCCATCCAATGGTAGCCATTATTAACATTTGCTATATAGCCCTCTACACCTTCTTTATGAATGGATAGAAATACACACACACACACACACACACACACACACACACACTTTCTCATCAACATAAATGGCATCCTGCTCTCGTAAAAGATATACTGTCCACTGATGTGCTGTCTTCACCAAGCAGCATGCTGAGGATACCTTTCTGTGTCAGCCAGCAGGACCAACATCCTGAGAGCCAAGAGCCACTGCGGACCTTCCAGCTCAGTTCTGTGCCTGGCTTGCTCCCCACCCCATCCCACTCCTGCCTCTGCATGAAGCAGGGTGGTTCTGCTTCTAGAGCCAGCCTTCTTCACTCTCACCTGACAGCTGTTGGCACACACCTAGCACTGGACTTCCATCTATTTGCAAGGCACCTTCCTGGCACCTGCTTAGAGCCTCCAGGTACCTTACAGTGTATTCTCCTGATGTGCAAATTGGATCCAGAGGCTTTATGGCTGTGTCTGACCACCTCATTTAGATTTGTGATCAACATCAACATTTATGGGCTTATCTGGAATGAAAGCCTCTGTTTACACATTTGGAGGAAAAATGTATCCACAGGCACAGCACCTTATTTCTTGTTTTTTTGTTGTTGTTGTTTTTTTTTTTTGAGATGGAGTCTCGCTCTGTTGCCCAGGCTGGAATGGAATGGCATGATCTCGGCTCACTGCAAGCTTTGCCTCCGGGGTTCACCCCATTCTCCTGCCTCAGCCTCCCGAGTAGCTGGGACTATAGGCGCCCACCACCTCGCCCGGCTAATTTTTTGTATTTTTAGTAGAGACGGGGTTTCACCGTATTAGCCAGGATGGTCTCGATCTCCTGACCTCGTGATCCGCCTGCCTTGGCCTCCCAAAGAGCTGGGATTACAGACGTGAGCCACCATGCCCGGCCACAGCACCTTATTTCTTAAAATACCTTTCATATTCCTGGAGCCGGAGCGCTAAAGGATCCCTGTTAAAGAATTTGCTCCTAAGGTCTGAAGAGACTCCCGAATCTTAGGAGCCTCTTAGAGGATGGATTGTTTCTTCTGAAATTGTTGAAGGCTCAGATCACGAAAGTCACCTTTAAAGAAGATACTTTTATGGACTTAAAAAGAAATCAATGTCTTTGTGCTATGTTAATTTGCTTTCCACCTCTTTTTCCTCCTCATCTACTCAATACAAGTTGATTCATTCATCTCCTCTGTGGTACAATCGAAGACATCTCTCAATGAGGGTCCCTGTTAGTATAGTGTTAGGAGTAGCAGGAAGCCGTGGTTCTACACACACACACACACACACACACACACACACGCATGCACACACGCATTCTGGCTCCTTCCAGGTGGATTGACAGCAGCTGCTTAGCGTGTCGCAGGCCTCAACCTTCTAACAGTAGCCCGTCCAGCTTCCTTTGTGTCATAAAGAGTTGTCTTCTCCCTCTTAAGTTGATTTTTCTCTTATATTTTCCTTTATACTCTCACAGCTTAACCCTGAATCGGTCCGAAATGAATAAAGTGAGTAACCAAGGTCATCTAATAAAACTGTGGAATGATCTCCACAGTCTGCTTAGGCTGCCATAACAAAATACCATAGACTGGAGCCAGGCGTGGTGGCTCATGCCTGTAATCTCAGCACTTTAGGAGGCCGAGGTGGGCAGATCCCTTGAGGTCAGGAGTTCAAGAACAGGCCGGCCAACATGGTAAAACCCATCTCTACTAAAAATATAAAAATTAGCTGGGTGTGGTGGCATGCACGTGTAGTCCCAGCTGCTCGGGAGGCTGAGGCAGGAGAATCACTTGAACTGGAAAGGCAGATGTGTGGTGAGCCGAGATCGTGCCACTGCATTTCAGCCTGGGTGACAGAGCAAGACTCTATCTAAAAAAAATAATAAATTAAAAATTAAAAAAACAGACCAGGTGGCTTAAACAACAGAAATTCTCAGTTTTGGAGGCCGAAAGTCCAAGATCAAGGCTCCCGCCAATTCAGTTCCTAGTAAGGGCCCTCCTGGCTTATAGACAGCCAGCTTTTCATGGCGTCCTCTCCTCAGCACGCTCTCTGGTGTTCCCTCTTGACTGGGGCGCTAATCCTAGCATGGGGGTCCCACTCTCAGGACCTCATTACTCCCTAACCTCCCAAAGGCTTCATCTTAACCACCATCACATTGGGGGTTAGGACCTCAACATATGAATTGAGGAGGATACATACATTCAGTCCATAACAATCCGTTTTCAGGATTCAGGGTCAAGAAAGGCATGTGGCCAAGATACCACAGCTGGCAAAAGCTAAAATCTGAACTGCCAAGATGGCAGGCCATCAGGAAAAGGATGGAGAAGCAACATGGTGATGGGGTGGGGGAAGACAGTGTTGGCACCAAATGCCCACTCTGCCCCTTGCTGGCTGTGTGAACTTAGGAGCATCCTTAATCTCTCTGAACTTGCCTTTCCTTCTCTCTAAAAGTGGGACCGATGGTGCTCACCCCATGGGCTTACAGTAAGTGTTCTTCTATCAATCAGCCAGTCAAGAAATAATGATAGATTTATATGTCAGGAACTCTTAGGTGATGAAATTAAATGAAACTCTTGCTTATGCTGAAAGCTCAGTGCAGGACATGGTAGACACATGATCAATGTCTCCTTCCTGGTCCCACGCAGAAGGGATCCCCAAAACAGGATTAGTGGGAGTCACTCAAATAAAAGACCTAGTGGGAACAGAGTGCAGTAACAGAGGGGGAGAAAGAAATGTTTCTGTTGGTTTGCTAAGCATGAAAGTGAAGTTTCTTGCATGCCAGATTGCAGTTGGGGCCTGAAAATGGGTACCAGTAGAGTTATTTGAGGGTAGAAGTGTGATGGAGTGACATTGGAAACCACGTGCTGGTCTTTGAAGGCTGGAGATGTAATTTCTGAAGGATAATATGATAAACCAGCAACCAGAAGACAGCTGGACCACTGACAGCCCTCCCCACTCAACACAAGTCTTTGTTGCTATATGGTAGAAAAAATAGAGATGTGAGTTCTGAGACATTTATGGGACTGGCCTTTTATTATAGCTTGACAAATACAACACTGCACTCAAGTTAGAAGTAATCACATCACATTTTTAGTGCCCATTGTAAGTCTGAAAAACCAGATTTGCCATAATGCCTGGTAGTGGGATTTTTTTGTTGTGGGTTTTTGTGGGGTTTTTTGTATCTTTTAAATTAATTTTCAATTAAGTTTTGACAGGACAAAGTGTAAAATTAACTAACTTGCAATTAATTTCAACAGTCACTATGCAAAAATTCTAGGCATGTGAAAGATGGGGAGCACGGAATAATTAGGCGTGGATTTTTTCACTACCATAATTACAATGATGAATATGCATGAAGCCATTTGGGAAAGGAACACACAGCAAGCAATTGTATTTAATTAAACTTCTAGCTGGCTTAGCCAAGCAAGCCTGCCTTGTGTTGTGTTGCAGTCTCCTCAAACTATTAGCAAAGTCTTCCAAACAAATAGCACCCCAAAATATAAAGGAGGCAGTCGCCGGTGTGGTTCTTCTCAACTCTTCCTTTAATTTTCAGATTTCTAGCTTCCTTGGACCTTAGGCATGGCATGCATCATTGTCCAGGTGTGACCTGAACAGCAATACCTTGGAATGGATTTTTATGGCAAATAAGCACAGCTCAGCCTTATGCAAATGCCACTTTGTTTCATTTCCACATTGTGTCAAAGACCCCTCCTTGGGTACTTCTTGGGGGCATCTTTTTTTTTTTTTTTTTTAAGACGGAGTTTCACTCTTGTCACCCAGGCTGTAGTGCAATGGCAGGATCTCAGCTCACTGCAACCTTCACCTCCCAGGTTCAAGCAATTCTCCTGCCTCAGCCTCCGGAGTAACCGGGATAAAAGGCATGCACCACCACACCCAGCTAATTTTTGTATTTCTAGTACAGAAGGCTACTATGTTGGCCAGGCTGGTCTCAAACTCCTGACCTCAGGTGATCCACCCGCCTCAGCCTCCCAAAGTGCTGGTATTACAGGTGTGAGCCACCACGCCCGGCAGGGGGCATCTTTATCTATAATGCAGGATGGAATTGGCCTATAGCAGGAATACCCAATAACAATAGTAACAGCACCTCTCACGGTTGAGCCGTTCCTACAGGCCAGAGATGCTGACCACTTGACATGCATCTTTCATCTTCCTGGTCACCGAAGTTTGAGACTTGAGGAACTTGCTCAGAGTCACTTGCCTAGCAAGTGGCAGAGGGAGATTTGAACCCAGGTCTTTTTGATCCTGAGACCTGTGTGCTGTGTGCCACTCATTCACTATCATTTTTCTCCAACTTGAGAAAAAGAAGGAAATTATTGTAAGTCCCCACTTTAGGCTGTAGATGGAATTCATGCATCTCCCTTGTTTTTCCAAGGTTACCTTCATACTACAGATAGATGTCCCAGGGGCACCTAAGTCAGTAAAGCCAGACCCTGACAGGGAGCTAGGAAGAAGGACACAGCAGAGGGGGATGTGATGGTGGCACTGGCAGCAGCAGCTGCAAATATTTAATGACCCCTTAGACTGTTTGCCAGGCACTGTGCTACATACTTATTTAATTATGTGTTTTTATTTGTCTTAAGAGACAGAGTCTCACTCTGTCGCCCAGGCTGGAGTGCAGTGGTGCCGTCATAGCACACTGTGACCTCAAACTCCTGGGCTCAAGCAATCCTCCCTCCTCAGCCTCCTGAGTAGCTAGGTTTATAGGAGCATGCCACCATGCCCAGCAAATTTTTAAATTTTTTATAGAAATGGTGTCTCACTGTGTTGCCCAGGCTGGAGTACAGTAGTGCAATCATAGTTCACTGTGACCTTGAACTCCTGGCCTCAAGCGATCCTCCCATCTCAGCCTCCAAAAGTGCTGCGATTACAGGCATGAGCCCCCGTGTCTAGCCCTGTGCTACATACTTTATAATGACCGTGTCTGATCTTCACAAACAACTCATGAGATGCATGCTCTTACCCTTCATTTTACAGATGAGGAAAACAGGCTGAGGAGTTTTAAGTAACTTGCCACAGTCGCAAAGCTAATAAATGGTAGAGCCAGGATTCAGACATGGGTCTGTCAGCCTCCAGAGTCTGTGGTCTGTGTTGGATGTCAGTGCATCATCGTCTCAACTCCTTTTTAATGTCCATGGGCACCCATCCATCAGGTAGGAAAACCTGGCCCAACAAAGGCATTCTTTAATCTTGCTCACTGGTGGTAAGAGCTAGAGTGCGAGTATTGGGCATCTTGGAAAATTTCCCCTGGCTGCACATGAGATAATATTTGGATACTTGCAAAGAACTTTCTAGAATCTCCACAGCAAAGAGTTAAAGAAGTGTAGATTATCCCTCACTGTAATGATTACGGGGTCTTGTTTTTATTTAACACGCAGCACTTTGTCTGAGCTTCTCATTTCCAAATGCATAACCTCAGAAGGCCTCACCCTTGCCCCCTCACTGTTAGGTCATGACATCTCGGCTAGTGACTTTTTTTGGTTTGGGAAGCACACTCTTTGAGGTTAGCTGTTGCTTTCTGGAATAGTGTGTGATTTCTAAAGGCAGTTACAGCTAGCTCACCAGAGAGGCCAGGATGGGCCCCAGTGAATGCTGGTTCCACAGCACTTTTCCAGTTCTCATTAAGCACAATGGCTTTTAGTTAAAAAAAAAAAAAAAAAATCCATCACAGACACCAGACTGCCATTAGCTGAACTGGGAATAACCTTTTGCCAAGTGAAGCAATTTCCTTCTTCTGTAATTAAAGCAATTTGGGGGCTGAATGTATTTACGGGTAAACTTGGTGAAGTGAGACAGAAGTGTTTTACAATGTGCATGTCAGAGGAAGATCGGAGGCTCTGGACAGAACATCCTGGGTATCCCCTTGTCATAAATACGGCATAGAAAGGGGGTCAGGTCCGAGCCATCTCTTCCTGCTATATCGGGGGCAGCATAAAGAGACCAGGGAACTGAGGTACAAAGAAGGTAAGCAGTTGGCCCAAAGTCGGAAAATGAGCCAACCAGTGGCCAAACAGTTCCAGGCCTGGTCCTTCTTCTCCTCCCATGTCCCTCCTATGCTTAGACAGCTCATGCTCTTCTCTGTCATGTTGGGTTTTTCTTGATGTCATTGGAGTTTCTCTTTTTTTTGAGATGGAGTCTTGCTCTTGTTGTCCAGCTTGGAGTGCAATGGCTGCTCACTGCAACCTCCACCTCCCGGGTTCAAGTGATTCTCCTGCCTCAGCCTCCTGAGTAGCTGGAATTACAGGTGCTCGCCACCACGCCCTGCTAATTTTTTGTATTTTTAGTAGAGACAGGGTTTCACCATGTTGACCAGGCTGGTCTTGAACTCTTGACTTCAGGTGATCCACCCGCCTCGGCCTCCCAGAGTGCTGGGATTACAGGCGTGAGCCACAGTGCCCGGCCTGGAGTTTCTCTTTAATGGTTTCAGTTTTCCTCTGGTTCTTAAGTTTGCAAAGTTTTCCTAAGCTATCATTTCAGTATTTGGACATTCCTGCCTCCTGCCAGACAGCCACTTAGGTTGTCACATTGGCACTTGTTCTGCAAAAGTCCCTTGAGCACCTATGATGACGGGCTGGAGCCGCCTATTCTTGCCCTGCCCTAATGCACAGCCCCATCTTCCCCTCAGGTTCCCAGGTTCTTCCTCCTCCTCATTCATAAGTGACTTGAAACTAAGAGGAAACTAAGATTTATACTTTCCAAGCTCAGCTGGGACTCCAGAGCCATGTTCTGTTCATTTTGGTTTTGCCTTATTCTTAATGGTTACAGAAACCTATGAATTTAGGACAGATTAAGGCAACAAAACCATTCTGTGTTCTCCGTGGGGCCGGGGGATTCCTGCCTTCAGCTGAGCTTACCCCACATTTGACTGTCATCATCACGAACGTCCCAAGGCAGCTTGCAGCTTTCTCTTCCTAGAGGAAAAGCCCAGTGCTGTGCTCCCCTCTGCGTCTTGAAAAGTGAATTCCGGGGAGTAGGACAGTCACTGGCTTCACACAGCCCTGTCATTGTCTTGGTGTTGAAGGGCTTTTATCCACAGAGAGAATTGATTATGGTGGAGACGCCACAGATGACAGTATCTTTAGCTGAAGGTGTGAAGTTGAGGGATGTAAGCAGAAGGAAGCAAGAAGGTCCACAGCATCTCCTATTATTTCCCCAAAGTCTTTACAGATCAAAAAAGGGTTTAAGAGCTGTTTATCTGCCGTCAAGCAAGATGCCTCAGAATAGCTCCATTTGGGGCCTGTGCTGCTGAGACCACAAGGGCAGTTTGTAATTATGACTGATTATGGGTTTTTCTCCTTGGAAGCCAATGAAAAAATACAATTAGCTGAGTATCCTTTTATCTCCCTCATTTGCGTGTTCAATTAGTGCAATTGGACATAGATACTCTTAAAAGAGGAACTTTGCCGGCCATGATAGGGTGGCCAGCAAATGCTCAGAGGGGATGAGTAGAATATTAATTGACATTAATCTTGTTTATGCTCCTGCCTGGAAGTTCCTGCTCCCTGGGTCTCCAGTACAGATTTTCCATTGGTGTTAACAGCGGTGTCTCCTTGTTGCTCTGGGTGGAAGTATCACCAGAGGAAGCACTTGATGTATGAAAACAGCAGAATTAAGCTAGAGGCCCTCAACTTTTGGTCTGGAGTTATTTCTTATTTCTTCTCAACTTAGAAATTCAAAAATTGGAGAGGAAAATCATGAAGAGTCCAGAAAATTATATCCTTGTTAGAGAAGCAAACATTCATTCTTGAAATATTGAGTGGTGATAATAATGCTTCTAAGAGTTAATACTGTGTGCGGTAGGTGCTGGGGCTGCCTGTTGGTCCTGAACCCATCATTTAAGGCTTATTATTACATATTAGCTTTACAGATATTTTAGAATACCTAATATATATGTGCAAGGCTGAGCTAAGTGCTTAGCAGTGAGAGGGATGGGTTATAAGCATGATCGAGAGGAGAATCCAGCCCTTGACAAGTCTAATGTTTGCTTTACGGAAGACTAGCTATGTCCGTAACTCTGCAACATGGGAGAGAGTAAGATGTGCCATGACATGGGTCAGGTAAAGCACAGTGGGAGGCTGAGGCAGAGCATGGTTATTTCTAGTTAGGGAACTCAGGGGAGAAGTCAAGGAGAAGGTGGCTTAGTGGCCATTTGAATCTTGAAGGCTGGCCAGATGTGGGCAGGAGGTCATGTTGGCCAAGAAAGCATCAGGCTGTTATACGAGGTCAAGAGCACGTCAGTCCTAGGAAGGAAGCACCTCTAGAATAATTTACCTGTACAGCCCTGTAACTAGCAAGACTTGTTGATTTTACTTTTTTTTTTTTTCTTTTTTTTGAGATGGAGTCCTGCTCTGTCACCGAGGCTAGAGTACAGTGGTGCGATCTCAGCTCACTGCAACCTCTGCCTCCTGGGTTCAAGCAATTCTCCTGCCTCAGCCTCCCGAGTAGCTGGGATTACAGGCGCCCCCGCCACCATGCCCGGGTAATTTTTGTATTTTTAGTAGAGGCTGGTTTTCACCATGTTGGCCAGGCTGGTCTCAGACTCTTGACCTCGTGATCCACCCACCTCAGCCTCCCAAAGTGCTGGGATTACAGGCATGAGCCACCATGCCTGACCCTGATTTTACATTTTGTACACGAGTTTCTCTGGCTTAAGATCTCTCATGTGATTGCACTTCTATCTGCTGGAACTGTGGTCTCATCTGAAGTTTCAACTAGGGGGTTTCCATTCCTTGTGGGTTGCTGGAATGAGAGCCTCAGTCCCTCACTGGTTGTCTGTTTGCTGGAGGCCTCCCTCTGTCCCTGGGCATGTGGCCTTCTCCATAGGGCAGCTCACATCATGGCTCTTAGAGCAAGCAAACAAGAAAATGATCAAGAGAAAGCAGCTAAGATGGAATGGAAGCCACAGTCCTTTGATAACCTAGTATTGGAAGTGACATCTTATTCCCATCATAGTTCATTAATTAGAAATGAGAAATGGCTGGGTGTGGTTGTTCCCACCTATAATCCCAACACTTTGGGAGGTGGAAGGAGTTCAAGATCAGCCTTTTGTGCTGGTGTAACAAAATACCTGAGACCGAATCATCTATAAAGGCAGCATAAGGCGACCCTGTCTCTAAAAATAATTTTTAAAATTAGCCGGGCATGGTGGCATGCACCTGGGGTCCCAGCTACTCAGGAGGCTGAGGCAGGAGGATCACCTAAGGCTGGAAGGCCGAAGCTGCAGTAATCCATGATCATGCCACTCCACTCCAGCCTGGAATGTTGGAGTGTGAAGGGCTATTGAAGGGCTTGTATCCACAGTGAGATCATGTCTCAAAAAAAAAAAAAAAGAAATAAGTCCAACCACAACTCACGGGAAAGGGATCACAAAAGGGATGAATCTCAAAAGGCAGGCATTGGAGGAGCCGCCTCAGAGGTTGTCCACCACACTGGGGAAGGGAATAGAACATCGGGAGCGAGGGCGGAGGGAGAACACGGGGGCTACTCAGAGAGGGCCTCCTAGGTCTTTGTAAATGCTTAGGTTTTACTTTAACAACTGCTTATGTATGAAACAGCCCACCTACAAGGATTTTTATTGTAAAAGATTATAATAGAAAAGTTTGGAAATAGATAGATCCTGGTTCTAAATAAATCATTTCTACCTCTCCACAAATGGCACACTCACTATGCAGCTATTAAGAAGAGTTAGAGTTGATTCTAGGCCTGGGGCTGGGAAATACAAGATAAGCCCGAAGCATCTTCTCCCAGAAAGTAAACAAGTAGCCCCCAAACCAAACAACAAAAAAACAAGAACATGGGGGTGCATTGAAAGGATGCGGGAGCCAACCTGAAAGTGTTCCCCATGGCCAAAGGGGAAACAAACAACGTGAGCAACAAAATAAATAATAATGCCTTTGTTTTGTGCTGGTGTAACAAAATACCTGAGACTGAATCATCTATAAAGAACAGAAATTTGTTCCCAACAGTTCTGGAGCCTGGGAAGTTCAAGACCAAGGCACGAGCAGGTTCAGCCGTCTGGCGAGGGCTGCTCTCTGCTCCTAAGATACTATCCTATTGCTGCATCCTCTAGAGATGACGATCGCTGTGTCCCCAGGTGGCTGAAGGGCAGCTAGCCAAACACTGCATGATGCCCCTTCTGTAAGCGCCCCAATCCCATTCCTGAGGAAGGAGCCTTCCTGGCCTAATCGCCCTTAAACGCCTCACCCTTCAATACCATCACATTGGCAATACTTATATTTTGGAGGGAACCCGTTCAGATAGTATTGGGTTTTATAACTCAGAGAGTAACTTCAATAACAAGTCCATCGTAGGGAAGTAAATAATTAATAAATAAATTGGAGACAGCAAATCTTCCTTATAGAAAAATTGTAATTATTGAAATGTAGACGGAATCAAGGAAATAATAAAAAACAAAACACCATGAGAACAACACAGTAATATTTGCTGCAGGCAGCAGGCAAGGTCCATGATGAATGCTAAAATTAGTGGGTGAAAGTTTAAGCAGAAACAGGATATTTGCATAGTTTCAAAGAATCTCCCCCAAAATATTTATTGACTACAAAGACAGAAATGGTAACTTTGCAGTGAAGAATCCTGGCAGATAAAGTGATCAAAGTTAACATCATCAGTGAATGCATTTCAGGTACCCCCTGACGGGATACACTGAATATGCTCTGATACTCTTTTCAATAATATATGTTCTCACAATTGTGAAACTACATCAGAAAAACCCAAATTGAGGGACATTCCACAAAATAACTTCTCGATCCTCTTCACAGTATTAAAGTCATGAAGAACAAGGAAAGACTGAGAAACTGTCACCAATTCGAGATCAGTGCCACGTGGCATCCTGGCAAAATTTGAATCAATTCTATTAACTTAATGCAGTTGTTCCAAAGTTAACTCAGTTTTAGCAGTTGTTCTGTGGTTAGGAAAGGGATCGTCACTAGGGGAACCTAGATGAAGGATTTGCAGAAACTGTCCTTTTTTTTTTTCTTTTCTTTTTTTTGAGACAGAGTCTTGCTCTGTCACCCAGGCTGGAGTGCAGTGGCGCGATCTCGGCTCACTGCAACCTTCGCCTCCCGGGTTCAAGCGATTCTCCTGCCTCAGCCTCCTGAGTAGCTGGGATTACAGGCACATGCCGCTATGCCTGGCTAATTTTTGTATTTTTAGTAGAGACAGGGTTTCACCATGTTGGTCAGGCTGGTCTCGAACTACTGAGATCATGATCCACCTGCCTCGGCCTCCCAAAGTGCTGGGATTACAGGCGTGAACCACCATGCCTGGCCAAACTGTACTGTTTTTGCAACTCTTGTGTATGTCTAAACTTATCTCCAAATAAAAAGTTAAATTTTAAAAAAGGAGAACCTAGCATATAGAAAGTGCTGTATAGGTATTTATTAAATAGACAAAATGGCAATTGGTTCAAAGTATGTATTGATGTGCTTAATTAAGTAAATCAAGGTGTTACCATGCATGTTAAAACCATAGATAGGTGCCAATATATGCCTGTACTATTCCTGGAAGGCTTCACAAAAAAGAAACTGAACAAAATAAATGAGTGCCAAGGGTTGCCTCTGGGCAGGGGAAGCCTGTGGCTAGGAGAGAGATACATGAAACAGACTTATTTTTGTCTGCAAATCTTTTCTTACTTTTTGAATTTTGAATCATGCATGTTTTGCCTATTCAAAAAATAGATTTAAAATAATCTTAGCCATGGTAATCCTGAGGTTCCCAGAGCTCCCCATCCATTCCCCAGTAACTTGTGCCCCATAACAGTGGCTCAGAATCTTCTGGCACCCTGGCTGGCCCTTAGTAGGTGCTAGGAAATGTATGATGAATGAGTGAATTCACTCTGCTGCCTGCCCTCCATGGGATTCATCTTTGTATCACATCAGACTGTGGAGGTCCTTTTATTCCTCTTCCTAAGGAGGCCAGCTTGGGTCCTCTGTTGGCAACAGAAGGCTTTGATTTCTTCACTTTCTTGTATTAAACACAGCTCCATTAATGTTTAAAATGCTTGCCCGAGCTCTCCAGCCTGTCTTAGGTGTTTTGAGAGCTTTCGACGGGGATTCTAAAGCGGCCCCGGGGATACTTGGTTATTATTTCCTCTTTATAGAATTGAATGAGTAACTTTGAATCCTCCACAGCCCGAGACCCTGTAGTTAGTCATCTATTATGGAACAACCGGGTTCAGTGACCCGCCGCCCAGGAGGCCCACTGGTGTTGGAATAGAGCCTCCAGCACCTTGTCTTAAAGAACATTAAAATGCTCCACCAAGCCTTCTTTTCAAGAGGCATAAATATGAGACATCCAAGTACCTCTCAGAAGACAGGATTGCACAGGCAGGCAGTATTGCTCAGCCACCCAGGGAGATGGTGGTGGCAAGAACAGATAGATTTTTAACTGTTCAGGTATTTCATAGCCAAGATTGAGACCAAGTTTGCCATTTCCTATAGGAACATTTCAGTAGCTTACTTCTACAGATAACAAAAAGCAAAAGAGCTAATGGAGGGATAGCAGGAGAGGGGCGTGCTTGATTTCTCCCTTGATTTCTTGATTTCTCCATTTATTTTCAACAGCAGTTATAGTTACCTCATGCTGATTGCCACATTTAGTGTATTAGAGTAACTTCCCAAAGAGACTATAAGCTGGATAAAAGCTGCGCATCTCTAAGCTCATGGTTCATTGCAGTATTGGTCTCCTCAAGGAACTAACATTAGCCCTCCTTGGGTCAGTTTGTCTTTTAGGCTTGATGGGCCCTAGAGTCACTGTCTCAATTATGCAACTCTGCCATTGTAGCATGGAAGCAGCCATAGATGATACATAATGAATGGGAATGGCTGTGTACCAATAAAACCTTATCTATGAAAGCAGACAGTAGGCCAGACTTTACTGACCCCTGAGCTAGAACACAGGATGCTAACAGGCAAGTTGTAGAAGAGTCAAGGGCCTCTTGTAGAGATCATATGTCTAAGCCATTGCTAGGAGTTTGGATTTCCAGTACGGTGAGCAACCCTTGGCGGGAGTATAAAGCAGGAAACATACCATGGTCTTATTTATTTCCTAAAACGAGCTTTCTAGGTGCTGTGTGGAAAATGGATTGGAGAGGGGCAAGATCAGAAATTGGGAGACCAAGTAAGAGGTTCACATGGTAATCCATGCAACAGATGATGGTAACTTGTCCCATATTATAGAAGCAGAATCAGCAGGACCTGCCCCTGAGTTGGACATGAATGGAAAAGGAAAGGAAGGAACCAGGTTTAACACTGAGGCCTGCAGCTCCAGTGACTGCCTGGGGTCCCTGCCCTAAGATCGTAATTGCTATTTAATGATGATACTTGTTTTCCCAACTCCCACAAGTGAGGTTTTATTTGCAACAATGGCCTGCCTGAAGTAGATTTTTCTCTCTCCAGTTTTTAGGGTTTGCTTTTCCCTGCAATGCTATTTGTGTGTGATTACACCATACTCACAAACTGATCAAAGCATCTCCGCTCCCTGCATCGTGCTTGAGTTAGCAGTATTCGCTCTGGCCGCTGACTCGGCAGGCTCAATAAACTATTGTATTGTAACTGGCCAAGCCTTATTACTGGACGAGAAGCCAACTGACCATTGAGTTCAAAGAATGTCTGCTAAGCATTTAATTTTGCAGCTTCCACCAAACACTAAAGGCAAATAGCTACAGTAAGCAATAGAAATAATAATTCTTTAGAGCCCTCCTTATTCAGCAAATTCCAGGAGTCATGGATAGTCATTTCCAGCATGTGGTCTGCAGGAGCAGCCCAGGATATCATATATAGGAATCTGGGTCTGGCGAAGCCACTCAATGCAGAGGAGACAGATGCCTCAGAGGTTTCCCTTCGGATGGGTAGAATGATTAGATTGATCTCGGTGCAGGTGCATGAGCTCATTACCAAGTCCCACCCCTTTCCTGTGCTGTCTCTCATTGGCCTTTGCTGCTTTTGTGGCCTGCAGTAGGAGAGGTAGCAAAGAACTCCTACCCCTCTTTTCACTGCATTCTTCTGTTGTCATTTTTGAAGCGATGACACAATTGAGCAGAGTTCTAAAAAGGCCAGCTGGGCCCTAGCTCCCAATTACCCTCTCACTGAGTTTTAGTGGCAATCTGAATTCCTATTAAAAAAATGCCATTGCACTCTAGCCTGGGCAACAGAGTGAGACCCTGTCTCAAAAAAAAAAAAAAAAAAAAGCCCTTTTCTATCTTAAACGGCCAATTAAATGCCTTACCCTCTAACCAGTTCTGCAACTGCCCTCAGCCTGTCTTAGCAAAGAGGCCATTAGCCACCCGACTCCCTGGCTTATCACTGGGCCCTTCTTCATCAGACGCAGAGATCAAATTCTGAGGGTGTACAGCAGCTCTTAGCAGGCTTCAAAGAGCTCTGGGACTGCTGGGGGCTTTCCTCCATTCTAAGAAACTCTCTGGGGTGAACAGCTTAGAAATTAAGGGCCATTGATACCAGTTGGCTATTCAGAAGCACTTATTGAAAGGGTACAGTGCAGCTTTCAGGGAGACTCCTTGCTCCCATTTGCCCAAAGGATGGCAGTGGTTAGGCAGATAGAAAACCTCTTCAGTCTTTTGGAATAAGAATGACTGAAAATTCCCAGGGAAATGTCTACTTCATTCGGTCTTCAGTTTAGAACTTTCTTCTCTCTCTCTCTCTCTCTCTCTCTCTCTCTCTCCCTCTCTCCCCACTCCCCACCCCTGTCTCCCCCTCACTCCCTCCCTCTCTCCCTGTTCCTCTTCCACTCCCCCTCCCCTTGCTTTCCTTCCCTCTCATTTTGAATTTAATCCTCGGGCTCTTGTCTCCCAGCTCTCAATGGTACCGGTTCCCAGCATCCTAGCAGATGGGTCTCCTCTCTCATTTCCCTCTGGCTTGGGGCCAAGATGGCCCCTGCTGTGGCCGGTCTGAGGTTGCGCAGCTCCAGTTTTCCCATCACCCTCTTTTCAGTTAATTTTAGCAACTTGAGTTGCCATGGTGATGGTTCAGCGGGGTTTTCATGGCTCTCTTTTGATTCAGTCATTTGCTGGTCTGCCCTTTAAATTAAACTCTTTCAATCGGCATCGAAATTGGGATGGGTGATGTGCTTGGAATAGGGATCTGCAAAGGTGCTCCAGCCCCACGGGATGCTTTTTTTAAATAGGAAAGTAGGGGTGGATGTGGGGATGCCCTTGGTTTACAGTGGCCCAGACAATCCCTTGATGCTTCCAGGCTTGAGAAAATGTGGCTGCCGCTGTGGCAGAGGCCATGGTAGGAGTTGTGCAGGAGTGAAATGGGCCCACCAGGGCCGCTCCCACCCTGGGAGTGCCACCGGGGTCAGGCCTGTTCCCGGCACCTGAGCACAGGGCCCAGCCAGGATCTGGGCTCTCCAAGTGGACGAATGAAATGTGGCCCCAGCCAGACTTCCCTCCATCGCGTCACAGCTTGGAGGCTCTGTGTCCCTGTGAATCCCAGCTGTTCTCCCTGCCTCCCTCTCAGCAGCATTTTTTCTTCTCTGCCATTCAGCATTCCCAAGGCCCGTTTTAATCCAGTGTGAAGGGTCAGACTCTTCGTCCAGGTAAAAGGAAACTGCAGAAGCAGTTTCCTTTTCAAGACAGCCCCAAGTGTTCAAACCTGGCAGACCAGATGGCCAGGGAAACATCCAGCATCTAGGAATTCGTCCAAAGAAATAATTGCATCAGTGACCAAAGATCACTGGCCCCTCCCCTCATGACCCTCACTGTCTGCCTGAATGGTATTGTAGCATTGTTTGTAATAGCAAAAATGGGGAGCAACCTAAAGGTACTTCAATAGAGGTTTGGTTAAATAAACTGTAGTGTATCTCTATAGTGGGATAGATACTATGTGGCTGTTCTTTCACAAAGGTGTGGGTGACAAGGAAAGATGCCCACATGCTGAAGTATCCATATAGCATGAAGAAAAGTACATGTGTGTGCACAAGCATAGGGAGCAGTTTTCAAGGATCTATGTTGTGGGCAGACAGCAAACTATGGCCAGTGGGCCAAATCTGACCTGCCACCTGTTTTTGTAAATAAAGTTTGTTTGGGACACAACCACATTCATTCATTGACATATTGTCCATGACAGCTTTTATCTACTTGTGTAGCTCACAAAGCATCAAATATTTACTATCTGGCCCTTGACAGAAAAAGTTTGCCAGCTCCTGGTCTATACCAAACTATAAACCATGTCTAGTAGAATCCTAATAGGTTGGGGGAGAGGAGGGGACGTTTTGTCTGCCTTGAACATTTCTATATTACTTCTTTTTAAATAATGAACGTGGATTTTTATAATCAGAAATAAAGTTCATTTTGGAAGGGGGATAAAGGCATGCAAGACACACTACCTCATTTCGAGACTTAACTATAAAGCTGTAGTTAACAACACCCTTATTGGCATAAAGATAGTTGTATAGCTCAATCATACAAAATAGATAGTCTAAGAATAGACTCAGACTTGTATGGTCAATTGATTTTCAACAAAGGTGC
>NW_026652286.1:11645866-11658618 GCF_009828535.3 Hylobates moloch | reverse complement strand
AGCCTGGGAGACAAGAGTGAGACTCCGTCTCCAAAAAAAAAAAAAAAGAGGTCAGGCTGGAGGCATTGGAAGCTGTCCTCAGGGAGTCATGAGTCAGTAAGGGGTCTCCAAGTGAGCATGAAACAGTGAGGCCTGAACCCCAAGAAGCACCTACAGGGAGAGGACAGGAAACAATAAAGAAACTGAGCCAGGTGCGGTGGCACATGCTGCAGTCCCAGCTACTCAGAGGCTTAGGTGGCAGGATCGCTTGAGCCTAGGAGATCAAGACCAGCCTGGGCAGCATAGCAAGACCCTATGTCTAAAAATAAAAATCAAGAAACTGAGATGCACCATCAGCCTGGGCAAGTCTAAAGGAAGAAGTCAGAGTGCTTATTTTTTTAATAGATAATACAGAACAAATGCTACAGAGTAGGAAGGAGTAAACAATAAAAAGTAAATCTCCCTCTCCACAAGCATCTATTCCCCTTCCTGGAAGCTCCCAGTGTTACTAGTTATATTGTGTCTTTCCAGATATATTCTATACATTCTCTACTGAACTTTGCTTTTTTCCCCTTATTGATATATCCTTCTGATTGTTCCATATCAGTATATGTAGAGGTTCCCTAATTTTAAGAATAGGTACAAGGCCGGGCACAGTGGCTCACGCTTGTAATCCCAGCACTTTGGGAGGCCGAGGCAGGTGGATCACGAGGTCAGGAGATCGTGAAACCCCGTCTCTACTAAAAATACAAAAAATTAGCTGAGCGTGGTGGCGGGCGCCTGTAGTCCCAGCTACTCGGAGGCTGAGGCAGGAGAATGGCGTGAACCCGGGAGGCGGAGCTTGCAGTGAGCCAAGATCACACCACTGCACTCCAGCCTGGGCGACAGAGCGAGACTCCGTCTCAAAAAAAAAAAAAAAAAAAAAATAGGTACAAGATTGTATGGATACACCATAATTTATTCAGCCAGGCTGCAGTTGATAAACATTTGGATTGTTTCTGATATATCTTGCTGTTATGAACCATGCTTTCGTGAATGCTTATTTTGTTTGTTGGTTTTTTAGAGACAGGGTCTCGCTCTGTCACTCAGGCTGGAGCATAGTGGCACGATCATAGCTCACTGAAGCCTCAAACTCCTGGGTTCAAATGATCTTCCTTCTTAGCCTCCTGAGTAGCTGGGACTACAGGCACATGCCACTGCGCCCAGCTAATTTATTAAATTATTAAATTTTTATTTTTTGTAGAGACAGGGTCTCCCTGTGTTGCCCAGGCTGGTCTCGAACTCCTGGGCTCAAGCCATCCTCCCTACTTTCACCTCCCAAAGAGCTGGGTTTACAGATATGAGTCACCATGCCTGGCCAATCTCAAAGAATATGCACATTTTTATATTAATACATATTATTAGCTCCTCCACCACCCTGGGTTGGTACTGACTTACCCTCCCACTAGCCATGCCTGCATATATACCAGGCATGAATATACCTGTTTGCCTGAGACCTGGCCAGCAGAATATGAGCTGAAACTTTGCTTTTGCCAATCTGATAGGCGAAAAATGGTATCCGGTAGGAAATTTAATTTGCATCTGGAGGAGGGGATTTTTTTGGAAGTGAAGGAACACCAAGTCACAAGTGTCAGCTGCTTGAGTGCCTTCGCTGGTCCAGACAGCACCTCTGAGTGAATTAGTTAAAGGTACTCCTCCTCAAGACACTTGCCTGCCATCTGCTAGAAGGCTGTCGTGATAACTAAACAAATATGTAATGACTTTGAGGTGAAGAGCACCCCTGGAGTTGTACAAAACACAGCCTGCTTCTCCACAGGCGGCTGTGGAGCTACTGGCAGTCTTGATAGAACAGCAGTTTCTAGGTAGTGACCAGATTGCCTGGAATTAGTACAGTAGAAGCGACACGTACAGGACAAGAATTCAAGATGCTTGACAGTGGAGCACAAGGGCATTAGCTTGAGGGACAGCCAGAATAAATGGAAACTTCATTATCCATGGATTATGCACTTGGAACTTAGGTCCCAGGCAACTCTGATATTAGTAATTTGGCCAGCAGGCTCATTAAGCTCTTAAGAAAAGTGGGCCTAGTTAATGAATTAACACAAGATGACATTTTACACACAGCAAAAACGAGAGCAGGCACCACTGAGTTATGCAACATCATAATTTCTCAGGCAAATGTGATCGCTGCGTCTCGCCTGCCAAAGTGAAGAGAAGTCTGGAGAGCCTGCTTTCGGAGACATAAGTGAGACCATTAAGTTCCACAGGCATTTTATATCCCATGCATTTTAAAGGGCTCCCACTTGTATTCTTAAAACCTCATGTGTTTACACAGAAGTCACGTTTTAAAATCTCTGGACCATTTGTTTTCTGTGTGACAGTTTACCCACTTTCCTCCTTTAAGAAACACATTTCACTGGCCAGGAGTGGTGACTCACGCCTGTAATCCCAACACTTTGGAAGGCAGAGATGCATAGATTACTTGAGCCCAGGAGTTCAAGACCAGCCTGGGCAACATAGGGAGACTCCGTCTTTACAAAATATGTGAACATTAGCTAGGTTGTGTGGTGCACCCTTGTAGTCCCAGCCACTGAGACGGGAAGGTGGCTCGAGCCCAGGAGGTTGAAGCTGTTGAGCCAAGATCGCGCCACTGCACTCCAGCTTGGGCAACAGAGTGAGACCTTGTCTGAAAAAATACATATTAAAAATTAAAAAGGAATAAAAAATAAAAAAATACATCTCACTGGAATGGCACTCAGTCTGTTCATATCTTCTCCCCAACCCAACCCCATCCCCCAGAGGTGGCTTCCCCAGCTTTCTACCCCCAGTTGTGAGAAGTTGGTGAGGATAATGGTAAGAACAGCAACACTAAAATCTAGTGTTCATTAGTGAGGGATGATGAAAAATTCTGGAGCTGGATAGTGGTGATGGATGCACAATAACATGTATGAACGTTAATAATGTGTATGAATGTTAAGCGCCACTGAACTGTGCACTTTAAAATGGTTACAGTGGTAAATTTTATGTTATGTGTATTTTATCATAATTATATAAATTATATAATTATATTATATAATTATATAATAATTATTATTTTGTTGTGGTGGTGGTTGTTACAAAAAAGAACTAGCATTACTGAGGCAAACCCTTGCCAGGCACTGTGCTCAGCGCTTGTGTATATATTATACTCTACCATCTGGATAGTCCAGGGAGACACGGATACTGTTGTTTACCCAGGACCATCACCATTTCACAGATGAGGAGGGTGAGGCTTCTAAGAGTTAAATGACTCACTTGAGCTCAAACAGCTAGAAGCAGTGGCTCCAGGATTCCCCCAAGGCTCCTAACTCTGCAGCTCTCCCTGCTAGATAATAAAATAGAGAAGTTATTTTAGTTTAAGCCAGAATTCTGAAACATACACATACACAAGCCTCCACCCAGCTTCTAACTGTCTGAGAACAGACAAAACTCCAAAACTCCAATAGAATCCTTGAATGACAGCTAATTGTCTCCAGAAAAAATCCAAAATTGCCTCCCTCCCTTACCTGTAGTGCAACATGATTCTGTTTTTCTGCTGGGCCCCTATTTGCTTCTTCCTGTGCAACAAATCATTGAAAGAGTGACCACCAGGGACTTGGAGAATCTTTGTAGCTTTTAGTCGATGTTTGGGTGTGGCTGGAGAGACAAATTAACACACAGAGCCAGACCTTGAAGGGGAAGGTCATCATTTATCTCAGATTGGGATCATTTGGGGAATCAGAAAATGTTTATATCAGAAAAGAAGAGAAGTCAATGTGTTTCACAGTTTGTGGTTTTTTGAAGGAGAAACATCTAGATTCTAGTCCTGTTCCTCTGCCTACTTCTTAGGTGATGTTAGTCAAAATAATTCACCTCTCTGAGTCAATTTGTTTATCTGAAAAATAGCAGTAACAACAGCACTCATTTTACTAGGGCATGTGAATAAACAGATTTTTTTCCCATTGAGTGGTGGGTATTTATTGAGTGCCTATTATGTGCCTGGCACCATCCTACTCTCTGGGGATACAGCAGTGAACAAAACAGACACTCAGCTAGTGATGAGGGATGGAGTAAAGCCCTTAGCCGATGCCAGGACAGAAGACATGAGTCACCTGTAGTCGCTGCCGCTGCTGCTATTTCTTGGCTACATTTTGACCCCTGTGGACCCACTGAAACCTCCTCACTGCCTCACAGGCGGAACAAGGACAGGGTCGTGGCCACCAAGTTTACTCACTTGAGCTGCATTTAGATTGTTCTTCCAGCTAGGCCATGACAGTAGGTAGTGGCAGTTCTCTGTAAAGATGAGGGGTCCCCAGCTCGGACCCCTGGTTTCCTCCACCTGCCTGGACCTTACAGTGGGGGCCAGGTGTGTCCTGCTGACTGGGAAGCTCCTTACCTGAGTGCTTGAAGTATGGCTCCTTAGCATGTGTGGAGAGAAGGCTATTATGATAGCAACCTGCAGGGGTGGGATGTGTACCAGACCTTCACCCTGGAACTCCCGAGGAAGTGCCTGCAGATTGCCTGGCAGGTCTTATTCGGGTGATGTAGAGCAGAACGCTGAGGCCAGGTTCTGAAGTCAGACCCCTGGACTCAACTCACGCACAGCTCCTTACCTCCAAACTGTGTGGCCTTGGTCAGGGGAACTGACTTCTCTGAGCTTCATTTTCTTCATCTAAAAAAAAAAAGGAGAATCACACCACCTACCCCATGGAGTTTTTAGCAGGGAGATGTGATATAAAGCATGTACTTGGCCAGGCACAGTGGCTCACGCCTGTAATTCCAGCACTTTGGGAGGCTGAGGCTGTCGGATCACTTGAGGTCAGAAGTTCGAGACCAGCCTGGCCAACATGGTTGAAACCCCATCTCTAAAACACAAAAAGTAGCTGAGCATGGTGGCATGCACCTGTAGTCCCAGCTACTTGGGAGGCTGAGGTGAGAGAATTGCTTGAACCCAGGAGGTGGAGGTTGAGTGCACCGAGATTGTGCCACTGCACTCCAGCCTGGGTGACAGAGCGAGACCCTGTCTCAAATAAATAAATAAATAAATAATCAATCATGTACTTGTATGTACCGAACACACGCACTTACAGAGCACAGCGTGTAGCTATGTTCAGGGTCCTGATGAGTATTGACTCATTTCAGGCTCACAGAAGCCCCAAGAACTGGGCACTATTACATCTCCATTTTGCAGCCCAGAGAGGGTAGCACTTCCAAAGGGCACACAGCAAGCAAGTTTTGAGGGGCTGGGATTTGAGCCCAGGAGTTCCTGCTGTTAGCCTGGGCTGTGCTGGCTCTCCATCCCAAAAGCTCCATGTGAAGCCTGGCTTGAAATAAATGATCTGCAGGTGTGAGGACCCCGGAGGTACTACCTGTGTTCCTGAGGTGTGTTATAAATTTCTACTGAAGAATGGATTTCTGCCACAAGAACTCTCACTCCTGTTCCCTGGATAGCATACGATACTTTTTAAAACAACTTAATTGAGATATTATTTGCAGTACTTAAAATTTGCCCATTTTAAGTGTACAGTTCAGTGATTTTGTGGGGGGGGGGAAATTTACCAATTTGTGCAACCATCACCATAAGCCAGTTTCGGGACATTCCCATCACCCCAACGAGATTCCTCATGCCCATTGACTGTTAATCCCCATTCTCTTTCACTCCAGGCAACCACTAATCTACTTTCTGCCTCTGTAAAATTGCCTTTCCTGGAAATATACTAATAAACAGAATCATACAATATGTGATCTTTCATGTCTGGCTTATTTTACTGCATCATGTTTTTGAGGTCCATCCATGCAGTAGCATGTATCAGTATTTATTAACTTTTTATGGCTTAATAACATTCCATTGGGTGGATGTACCACATTTTGTTTATCCGTTCATCGGTTGGTGGACATTTGGGCAGTTTCCATTTCTTGGCTATTGTGAATAGGGCTACTGTGAACATTCACATACAAGTTCTGGGGCTGATGTTGAAACACAAAGATTAGCCAAACTGGTAACCTCCTCTCTTTTCTCTCCTCTCTCGGGTTTCTCAGAACCCGGCAGCGGGCAGGTGTTTGTGACTTCAGAGAACCAGCTTGTGTATTACCCCAGCATCACCTATGCCATCATCGGCAGCTCCGTCATCTTCGTGCTGGTGGTGGCCCTGCTGGCACTGGTCTTGCACCACCAGCGGAAGCGGAACAACCTCATGACGCTGCCCGTGCACCGGCTGCAGCACCCTGTGCTGCTGTCCCGCCTGGTGGTCCTGGACCACCCCCACCACTGCAACGTCACCTACAACGTCAATAATGGCATCCAGTATGTGGCCAGCCAGGCGGAGCAGAATGCGTCGGAAGTAGGCTCCCCGCCCTCCTACTCCGAGGCCTTGCTGGACCAGAGGTGTGTGCTGGATGGAAGAGATTGAGGCGGGAGAGGTCATCCATTGCGGGGAGGGGAATAGGTGCACACACTGAGGTTCCTAGGCCTTGCCAAGAGCCTGGCTTCAGCTGCTATAGGCAGTGGCAGCATCTGACATTTGCCAAGTCCTTGCAAAATTCTCTACATGTATCACCTCATTTAATCCTCTTAGCGCCTTGATGAGGGAGGAAACTGATAGGAATGTTCCAAAACTGGATTATGGTGATAGTTGCACAAATCAGGAAATTTCCAAATTCTACAGATGAGGAAACTGAGGCTCTGGGATGTTAAATGACTTGTCTGAGGAACATACAGTTAGGATCCTGGCTAACTCAGAGGCCTGCTCCTCCTGGGAATGTCGTGCTGGTCCGCGTTCTGGCCACAGACTAGCTCTGAGCCTCACCTGCTACTGCACAGCAGTGCCCAGTTCATGTGAGAGGTTTGGTTAATATCTGTCAAATGAATGGATGAATGAAGAAGTGAATGAATGAGAGAATCAGTGAGTTCCTTAACTTTGCTTGGCTTCATCTATAAAATAAAGGAGGTGGAAAGCAGCACTTTCAAGCTTTTTTAAGCAGTGCCACATTGCAAATGGAATTGTACAAGAACCCCCAGTATGTATAAAGCCAGGAAGCAGAGTTCTGTAGTTGAAGCAAGTAGTGGGCCTGTTTCCTGATCAGCATCCCTCTTCCTCAAGCTCTGCCGTGTATGGCATTAGACATTTTGCAGGCCGTGTTCTGATGGTGACTGGGCTCTTCCTTGGACCCTCTTCTGTGGCAACTCTTATATTATTTAATCTTCATTTTCCTTCCTCATAGAAGGTGAATAAAGTTTCAGAGGTCAGGGGAGAGGATGGCGCTTAAGGATCTCTTTGCAAATAAGTGTAAGAATTCAGGACCTTCCTCACCTAATAAAGTTCCCACTCATAACCTCTTCATTTGGACCATCCAGCATAGGGTAAGGTTAAAATTGCTGAATCTGGAAACAGAATGTGTGGGTTCAAATCCCAGCATTGCTGTTTACCAGTTATTTCTGATCCTGGGCCAGACATTGAATGTCCCTGTGCCTCAGTTTCCTCACCAGAGCAACAGGCATGAAAGTAATGCCCACCTCACAGCATTCTTGTGAGCATTAAATAAGGTAAGGAATGTAAGGGGCATGGCAAAGTGCCTGGCTCATGAGAAGCCTTCAGTAAATGAGAGCTAGAAAATAAAATGTCTTTTCTGTTACATTCATTCCTTTTAAGCCCCTTCTGCAGATACAAACCGAGGTGTTGAGAGGATGTCCTCTCACTTACCCCAGTTCATAGCCAGGAAGAGTTGGCTTTCAATAGAAAAGCCAATTCCATGTTCCCATCAGAGGCCCAGTCAAGATACCAGCCCAGCCTCTTGGCCACAGGGCTTTTGGCTGATGGAGCAGAGTGGCAATGCCAAACCACCCAGGTTGCGCCGAGGGACTTGGTGGGTGACCTCATTCTGACTCTACGCAGAGGATGTGGTTTTGGCACCATCCGGTCAACATGAACCAGCCAGAACACACTGGCCTTGTCTGTTCTGCTGTGGTTCCTGGTCCTTGAATTAATTGTCTTTGTACTTGGAGGGAAAATCTCATTTCGCCCTGGAAACACCGTCTCAGAAATGGGCTGAAGTTGGCTTATCTTGGCTCTAATGTGTTCTCTTCTCTTCCTGTCTCCGTTGCCCCCCACTGTCCCCCGCTGTCCCCATCGCAGGCCTGCGTGGTATGACCTTCCTCCACCGCCCTACTCTTCTGACACGGAATCTCTGAACCAAGCCGACCTGCCCCCCTACCGCTCCCGGTCCGGGAGTGCCAACAGTGCCAGCTCCCAGGCAGCCAGCAGCCTCCTGAGTGTGGAAGACACCCGCCACAGCCCGGGGCAGCCTGCCCCCCAGGAGGGCACTGCTGAGCCCAGGGACTCTGAGCCCGGCCAGGGCACTGAAGAAGTATAAGTCCCAGTTATTCCAAAGTCCATATGGGTTAATCTGCTCTGACTTGTTGCCATTCAAACAATTTGTGCTCATGGGAAGCTCTTTTAAGCACCTATAAGGGTGTCTCAAGTTACAGTTTGGAATATTAGCTGTCTCTGCATTCCCCTCCTCCCCCAGATTTCAGAGATGTTTTTCTGGCCTCTCAGTTGACATGATCTGTTGTGCATCTTTTCTGTGAGGTCACTCTTCCCTTGGGACCCGAGATCACACCCTCACTTTTCACATTATTCTGTTTCTGTTGGAGAGACAGCATATAAAACAGTATTGAAGTAGGGTGGGAGAGAGCAATGTTTCTATGCTATATCGGATGCTCAGAAGTGCAGGAGACACTGGACCCAATTCTCCCTGCTGGGTAGTTTTACCTTATAGCATTTGGGGATTTGGGTTAGATGGTCTAACCAGGAGGCCATCATTGGATGGTCACCCCCCCAAAAAAAATCCAGTTGAGCATCAAAACCTGCCTTGCACAATCCTGTATGTTGCCCTCAGTTCAGCAGAGTCAGTGGCCAAAGAAAACTTTGGACGTGAGTAACACCCTTCAGCAGTCGCAACGTTATTTTGGTTTTGTGAAGGACTCTGAAACCATCTACCCTGTATAAATTCTGGCTTTAGAAATTTGCCCAAGAATGTTCATTCTGAGAGCTTTCTCCAGCAGCGTATATCATCAGCCTCATCCCAGAATAGGCAGGGAGCTCCTCCCATGAGTTCATCCAAGTTCTCGGCTCCTAAAATGCAGGCTGCCAAGAGCCTACACCTGCCCTGGCTCTACAGCCACTTACCTGGTTTCTGGACTGTCACCCTCCCAGCTGACCTGCCGGTAGCCAAGGAATGAGGACCTAACTTGAGTTGGCCCAAAGTCTGACCTGGCTCTATGTTCCTGTGGCCCGCACCCAGCCTGTCTTGCTCATTCATGCAGCCTCAACATTGGCCTCCAAAGTTCCCTTAACACTTGCAAAGTCCTTTTTACCTGTGCATTTGGACTTGAGGACACTGGTTTCTATCACAGATGAGAGCCGTGTTCAATGCCTCCAGCAAGCTTTCCTGGCTCCCTGCACTGTGCATGCTCCTCTTCCCAAGGTCCCAATACCAGCACCTCTAGTTAGAGTTAGGGTCAGGGTCAGGCCTCTCCCAACATCCCAGTAGTTTCTTCTCTGAGACACATGGGCAAGAGACAATTTGGAGTCAAGATTTTCCATTTGGATTTATTTTAAATCTTTTAGAAATGCATTTGAAACAGTGTGTTTGTTTTTTCCCTTCTAGTTAAGGGACTATTTATATGTGTATAGGAAAGCTGTCTTTTTTTTTGTTTTTCCTTTAACAAGGTCCAAAGAAAGAAGCAAAAGGAGATCACACCCTTGCCCCGCTGAGCCCCGTGATAACAAGTCACTCCAGACTAACCTGTGTGCCAGACATTTGTGCATTGTTGCACTTTGAGGTTATTATTTATCGAGTTCTTGAAGGAAGCAGAAAGAGGGACTCCTCTCTCCCTCCGTGTGTAGTCTCTATGTTTGTGCTGGTTTTTCTCTTTCTTTCTCTGTGTCCAGCCAGCCACAGGGCCCGCCTCCCTGCAGGAATAAGGGGTAAAACGTTAGGTGTTATTTGGCAAGAAACCACACTGACTGATGAGCGGTAAAATGGAACCAGGTAGAGCCACTCCGGGCAGCTGTCACCCATTCAGAACTTCTTTCCGCAGCTGAAGAAATGTTCAGTGACCTGTTTGATGCTAATTAAAACAGAGCCTGCAGGAAGTGGGGCTGAAGTGGCATTCAGTGATCCTGTTCTGTAGACTTTTCTTTCTTTTTTTAAGCAAATCCAAAGGATGTTACAGGAAAGCTAGCCACTGGTATTTTGTTTTGTTTAAAAAAAAAAAAAAAAAAAAGAAAGAAAAAGGGAAAGGAACCTAGCTGCCTGTATCTTTCATTTTTAAAATAGCACTTGAGTTATTTTCTGAGTAATCCAATAAAGAACTTTTGATGACAGCCAGAATGTGTTAGAACTCTGGCTGAACATTTCATCTCCTGTGAGTCAGAAGGGCTTTATTTCTCCCTTTGATGGGGCCCCTTCTTTCTGGTGCTCTGGAAGTTGTTTAGAGGAAAGAATTCTAATTTTAATTAATTGCGCAGTGAGTTAATCTCACTTGCTTTTCTGGTTCCAGGCATCTTAGGAAAAAACAAATGGTTTTAGTAGATAAGGGATGCCTACTAATGTTGTTTTTTAAAATAAACAGGGACTTTTTATTATAGATTTGATTTTTTTAATGAATGTTTTTAAAAATATATAAATAGGACACCAAAGCGGCAGGGTTTTGTTTTTTTTTGGGGGGGGGGGGCGGGGGTTGTTTTCCAACTCAACATGGCAAATTAGTGGCCAGCAATATTTTTTAACTCATTCCAACCAGGAAGCTTTTTTATACATTGCCTAAATCTACGCCAACCAGAAAATAGTCTCGTCTCTTTTTTGCTCAAATGAGATCAGTGTTTTATTTTAGCATTAAATTAGTTACTCTGTGATGGCTGGCCTATTACCTGACTCAGCTCCCTCTACCTTGAAATTGACATTTTTAAAAAATGCAACTAAGTGGTTAATAGTGTGTGATGCTCAAAGTTAATGTAAACTGGAAAGGTTGTGTGTCGTTGCTTTTTGTTTTTTGGTTAGGCTTGGTTTTGTTTTTTAATTTTTATACTTTCTAATAAATTTGCAGTTTCATTCTTTCTGTTTGTGCAAATGGTTCTTGGCCCACTCATTTTCCTTATAGCAATATAAACAGTGGACAGTAACTTCTGTCATAGCTTTTGCAATGAATTTATGCCATAATGAAATGAGAAAAAGGAAGAATATGTTGGTGGGACCTCAAAATGTGATGGATGCTTCAGGATTCCAGAGCTGATATGATTAGAATACAGAGGCAAAGTTGTGGACAACAGTTAATGTAATGGGCCCTGGGGAATCATATTGGAAGATGGGTGTTTCTGCCTTTGCTACAGCATCGTTCAAGGGAAAAGGACAATTGCCTGTGATAACTGTAACAGATTCTGACCACATATTCAGGAGCACGCTAGAGCTCTTGCACAGGTGGGCTAGTAATTAGTTTCAAAACACAAATGGCTCCGATTGTCCCCACCAATGATGGGAACATCTTTATGCTTTTTTAAGTCTAGTTTTGGAGCCACATGTTGGCCAATGCAGCAGGGTCATCTGCCTGGGAAGGAAGTTAGGATGTCCCATAGGTGACCAGCACCACCATCATGAACAGGGGCAGTAACTCCAGCCCTGGCCAAAATGAAATCCACGTGGAAATCCAAATGCAGGACCCACAGTACCAAGATTTGGATCATGTATTGATCCCAGATTCCTCAAATGAAGACTGGGCTCTCAGACAGGTGTATCCCAAATATATGCTATGTCATGTCCTGCCCCAAGTGGTGTAGAGTAGACTTTCCCAAGCCCCAAAGGTTTGTCAAGTTACTCATTTCATCATCCCTCGAGATACCTTATGAATACCTTTTTTTTTTTCTTTTTTTTGAGATGGAGTCTGGTTCTGTCACCCAGGCTGGAGTGCAATGGCGTGATCTCGGCCCACTGCAAGGCCCGCCTCCCGGGTTCACGCCATTCTCCTGCCTCAGCCTCCCAAGTAGCTGGGACTACAGGTGCCCGCCACCATGCCCGGCTAATTTTTTTTTTTTTTTCATTTTTAGTAGAGACGGGATTTCACTGTGTTAGCCAGGATGGTCTTGATCTCCTGACCTCATGATCCACCCGCCTCGGCCTCCCAAAGTGCTGGGATTACAGGCGTGAGCCACCACGCCCGGCCATGAATACCATTTTTATGGATGCCAAGATGAGCATTTTTTATGGATGCTAGTGCTTTGCAATGATTGTAAAGTACTCAGCTAGAGCAGGGGTTAATAAACTTTCTCTAAAGGGCCAGAGAGTAAATATTTTTGGCTTTGTGGCCATGTGGTTTCTGTAGCAACTGCAAAAGCAGCCATAGACAATACAAAATTGAATGGATGTGGCTGTGTTCCAAGAAAACTATTTACAAAAACAGGCTACTGGTGGGATTTGACCTGTGGGCTGTGGTTTGTCAGTAATCTAAAGGATCACTTCCACATTGGGTTCATAGATCTAAAGCTAAGGACACTGAAGAGAAGAAACAGTTGTGTTAATGGCTTGGAGTACTAGAACCCTTGAAATGACACCAATCTCAAAAAATTAAAAATAGGCCGGGTGCGGTGGCTCACACCTGTAATCCCAGCACTTTGGGAGGCCAAGGTGGGCGGATCATGAGGCCAGGAGATTGAGACCATCCTGGCTAACATGGTGAAACCCCGTCTCTACTAAAAATA